>NW_026991769.1:237500-260000 GCF_029215605.1 Mirounga angustirostris | reverse complement strand
TTCGGGGAAGGGCGCGCCAACGAAGACGCAAGCCGGGCCACCAGGTAAACGTGCACGGGATCCCACCGCCACCAGCACGAGAGCGGTCCCGCGACGCCCAGGACGCCAGCCGGCCTCAGCACCCTTGGCGCACCTCACCACGAACCGGGCCCCACACTGCTGGGGCCCAACCCCACGTGAACCCCCCCGCCGCGGGGTCCCGTCTTGAACCTCCGTCTGTCCGGTCCGTCCCGGAAGTCACGACCCTGGGGGGAAGCGCCCCCAGGCGAGAGCGGCCCGACCCGTGCCCGGCACGCCACCGCCAGCGGCGACTCGGGACGGGAGCGGGCGGGCAGACAGCCGCTCGCGCGGCACGGGGAAGCGGGACGCGCGGGGGCGCCCCCCGAGCCCCTCGAGAGACAACGCCACGAGGAAGGGCGGCCGCCCGCGCGCTCGCACGCACGCGGGAGCCCCCACGCGCCGGACGCCGGCCAGGCCCGGCGGGACCCTCCCCCGACTCGGAGGGGGGAGGCGCAGGCCGCGGTAGGCAAAGAGCGGCGCTCGGCCCCCACCGCGGGGCCGGCAGAGTCAGACCCCTCGCAGAGAGGAAGTTCTGCCCAACACGCAACGGTAGTCACCCCGCACCGGTGGCCACTACGCGCAGAGGAGGGGCGGCGGCTGGGGGGTTCCGGTACCCCAAGGCACCCTCTCGGATCGCTAGAGAAGGCTTTCTCACCGAGGGCGCATCGCCCCCACCCAAATCGTGCCCCCCCGCCCGTCCGGGCCCCGCGGAACGGCGTTCCGAAGGCCTGACAGCCAAGGGCTCCGGGGGGCGGGCGGTGGATTCGCGCGGTAAGGAACAGGCACCACAAGGCAATCCTGAGCGCTCGCGGCCGGGACCCCGGGAGGAGACCGCCCTTCGCCACGCCACGCACGCCATGCTCGCGTCCCCGACCAACCGGGAGTTTTGCGCCTCCGGCGAGGCAACGACGAGCGGAGACAAAGCACGGCATGCCAGGCAAAAAAGGCGGCAGCCCCTCGGCTGGCCAAGCGCCAGAGCGCGGGCTCGGCCCGCCGCAACCGGCTCACACACGCCCCCACCAAGTCCAGTCCCCACAACACCACCAGCACAGCTTGCGGCGGGGGATGACGAGGCACCCGCGTCCCACGGGGGGGGGGCGGGGTGGGCCTCCCTTACCGACTCCACCACCCGCTCCTCGGACACGCCACCGACAGCGGTGGCCCGACGGAGGGGGCTCGCTGGGAACGGGAAACGACGCTACCGACTCGGCCTCAGGCACCTGAGACGACCTGGAGCGCTCCAGGGGCACCACGGAGGGCCACGCGCACAACGCGCTCAGCACGCCCAAGCGCGTGAGCAGCGCGGCGCCGGGACGGCCCTCCCCGTGGCGGGGAGGACCGCGCACCACACGAAGCCAGGGAAGGCAAGCGAGAGTGTCCGCTGCGTCGGGGGACCCCGGGCCCGCGAGCGCCGTCAGGCAGAACACGGGAAGGCGGGGTCGGGCCGGAGCCTGCACACACCCCCCCCGCACCCCCCACCTTACCGCCACGGCGGGCAGAGGCGAAGGAGCGAGGGGCCCGCGGGCAGAACGAGAAGAGCGGTCCCATTCGCCATGAACGTCCGTCCCTCGTCTGGCGCGGCTTAGGCCCGGCCCGGGAGAGCGCGAGAGCACCACATCGATCTGGCAAAACACAAGCGCCGAGAGGAGCCCGAGGAGGGGAGAAGCCGGTGAGGACAGCAACCCGAGGGGGAGCCTGTTTGGTTTTGTTTTTTTTCGGCCTCACCGGCACCCCCTCGAAAACCCCAGGGCAGGAACAGCCGGACAACCCGAGAGAGAGGAACGCCTGACACGCGGCACGGAGCCTTGCGGGACGGGAGGTTGTCACGACCACAGCCGGGTGCCCGCAGAGTGGAGGACACAGGGTAAAGGACCCACGCGCCACCTGCCCACAACCGCCCTCGGGTGCTGGAGACCGGAGGCGGCACCAACGGCCTGGGCCACCTGGAGGCACAGGAGCCGGCGCACAGGCCCACGCGGACGGCTCAGGCCAGCGACGGCAGAGCCGGGCTTGGCATCCCTGTCAAGCCCGGAGCCCCGCCACACGCCCAGAAGCCCACCTCCCTTAAGGAGAGGATCGCCCAAACATAACGTGCCAGCACCTACCTGGCGGCAAAAAGGGCTCATTTCGGGCGAGAAAATAGCCGCGCCGCCTGGCGTGGCCTAGCCACAGGTCACCGGGATCTCCTGGGACCGTGTCCCGGCCACGGGCCCCAAGCACTAATCCATCGCCCCCGTCTCCCCCCGGAGCCCCCCCCCGCCCCCCCCGCCCCCCCCCCCCCCCCCCGGGCCATCTGGTCGACCCCCGGAACGTGGTGGCAGCCGGCAGCGAGTAGGGACTTGGCGGGAGGTGGAGCGGCCCGGATAGGCCCGCCCCCGGGTCCGCCTTTCGTCCCCAAATCGGGACTTTAGAAATTCTCACCAAGTTCTGTGGAGGCCCCTGCGGACGCCCTCCTCCCCGGGCCTCAGGACCGCCCCATGCCGGTCCCCGACTCCCGGCCGGGACTGAGGAAAGGGGGCGATGCCGCGGAGGCGTCCCCCCGAAGGCCGGACCTCAACGGGAACCGCAGCCGGGCCCCTGGGGCCCTCGCGGCCCGGCCCGGCCCGGCCCGACCCGGTCGGGTCCCCACCTCCGCAGCGGGCCTCGGAAAACTTGTTAAGAATATCGGGTCCGGGGCGCCTGGGTGGCTCAGTTGGTTAAGCGACTGCCTTCGGCTCGGGTCATGATCCTGGAGTCCCGGGATCGAGTCCCGCATCGGGCTCCCTGCTCGGCGGGGAGTCTGCTTCTCCCTCTGACCCTCCTCCCTCTCATGCTCTCTGTCTCTCATTCTCTCTCTCTCAAATAAATAAATAAATAAAAACCTTAAAAAAAAAAAAAAAAAAATATCGGGTCCGATGACCGGGACCCCACGCGTGCCCGCGGCGGGGCCCGTCGCGCCATCCATGGGCTTCCCCGCAAGGCTCAGGCCGGTCCCCAACCGCCCGAGCGTGACACGGAAGGCCCAACGGCCGACCGGAGCCACGGGCCGGATGGCGTCCGGGCGCCCGACGCAGCCTCTCCCATTCCCGCGGGCGGAGGAGGGGGCACCGGCGGGTGCTGGTCGACCCGTCCAGGCGGCCACCCTAGCGTGGCTCTCCGGGAGCGAGGCGGCGGCGCCACCACCAGCCCACAAACCTGGAGGCTCAATCTCCCGCGAGCGGAGGTCGCGCCGGTGGCCCGGAGACAGCGGGCCGATCTCGCTAGCGTCGCCGGCCTCCCGGTACTCCGCCTCGGGAACCGCGGCCAAATACAATCCCTTGCCGACATCGCTGACACTCCGGCGGGGACACGCTATCTAAAAGCGGCCGCCAGGTGGCACCCGACAACCGGCGCGAACAACAACGAGGCAGATCCGGATCGCGGGCCCGCGAAGGCGCACAGCCCGGCCGCCCGGCCGCCCGATCTCGTGGGGCACGGGCCTCCCACAGCGGCACACCTGCGGCGCCCGGGCTTCCGGGAGGACTTAAGACACATTTCGGCGGGCAAGGACCGTAAAACCGAGACCAAGCGAGTACTCCGACAACCACCACGGATGAACCTTCTCTCTTCTATCATTTTAAGGGGAGGAGGAGGTCTCTCTGAAGCATACGAAGAAAGCTCAGGACAGGAAGGGGGGGGGGGGATTGACACACACCCCCAGAAAGGTGCACATCAAATCCGTCTCTGCACGTACGCGATAACGTCCAAGGCCAACAAGCGGGGCGGGGCGTGCGGGGGCGGGGGGCGGGGCGCGCGGTGCGTGCGGGGGCGGGGGGCGGGGCGCGCGGTGCGTGCGGGGGCGGGGGGCGGGGCGGGGCGGTGCGTGCGGGGGCGGGGGGCGGGGCGGGGCGGTGCGTGCGGGGGCGGGGGGCGGGGCGGGGCGGTGCGTGCGGGGGCGGGGGCGGGGCGGGGGCAGGCGCGGAATGGGGAGGAAGGGAGTTAAAATAGTCCTTCACTCAAGAAATCCAGTTCCGCAGAATAGAGAGCCCAGAAATGGACCCTCAACTCTATGGTCAACTCATCTTTGACAAAGCAGGAAAGAATGTCCAATGGAACAAAGACAGTCTCTTCAACAAATGGTGTTGGGAAAATTGGATAGCCACATGCAGAAGAATGAAACTGGACCATTTCCTTACACCACACACAAAAATAGACTCCAAATGGTTGAAAGACCTCAATGTGAGACAGGAGTCCATCCAAATCCTAAAGGAGAACACAGGCAGCAACCTCTTTGACCTCAGCCAAAGCAACTTCTTCCTAGAAACATCGCCAAAGGCAAGGGAAGCAAAGGCAAAAATGAACTCTTGGGACTTCATCAAGATAAAAAGCTTTTGCAAAGCAAAGGAAACAGTCCACAAAACCAAAAGACAACCGACAGAATGGGAGAAGATATTTGCAAATGACATATCAGATAAAGGGCTCGTATCCAAAATCTATAAAGAACTCATCCAACTCAACACCCAAAGAACAAAGAATCCAATCAAGAAATGGGCAGAAGACATGAACAGACATTTTTCCAAAGAAGACATCCAAATGGCCAACAGACACATGAAAAAGTGCTCAATATCGCTCAGCATCAGGGAAATCCAAATCAAAACCTCAATGAGGGCGCCTGGGTGGCTCAGTTGGTTAAGCGACCGCCTTCGGCTCGGGTCATGATCCTGGAGTCCCAGGATCGAGTCCCGCATCGGGCTCCCTGCTCAGCGGGGAGTCTGCTTCTCCCTCTGATCCTCCTGACCCTCCCCCCTCTCATGCTCTCTTTCTGTCTCTCTCTCTCTCTCTCAAATAAATAAATAAAATCTTAAAAAAAAAAAAAAAACCTCAATGAGATACCACCTCACACCAGTCAGAATGGCTAAAAGTAACAAGTCAGGAAATGACAGATGTTGGCGGGGATGCGGAGAAAGGGGAACCCTCCTACACTGTTGGTGGGAATGCAAGCTGGTGCAGCCACTCTGGAAAACTGTATGGAGATTCCTCAAAAAGTTGAAACTAGAGCTGCCGTATGATCCAGCAATTGCACTACTGGGTATTTACCCCAAAGATACAAAAATAGGGATCCGAAGGGGTACGTGCACCCCGATGTTTATAGCAGCAATATCCACGATAGCCAAACTGTGGAAAGAGCCAAGATGTCCATCGACAGATGAATGGATAAAGAAGATGTGGTATATATATACATACAATGGAATATCATGCAACCATCAAAAGGAATGAGATCTTGCCATTGGCAACGACGTGGATGGAACTGGAGGGTATTATGTTGAGCGAAATAAGTCAAACAGAGAAAGACATGTATCCTATGATCTCACGGATAGGAGGAATTCTTAATCGCAGGAAACAAGCTGAGGGTTGCTGGAGTGGGGGGTGGGGTGGGAGGGATGGGGTGACTGGGTGATAGACACTGGGGAGGGTAGGTGCTCTGGCAAGCGCTGTGAATTGTGCAAGACTGTTGAATCTCAGATCTGTACCTCTGAAACAAATAATGCAATCTATGTTAAGAAAAAAAAAAAAAGAGGGCGCCTGGGTGGCTCAGTTGGTTAAGCGACTGCCTTCGGCTCAGGTCATGATCCCGGAGTCCCGGGATCGAGTCCCGCATCGGGCTCCCTGCTCGGCAGGAAGCCTGCTTCTCCCTCTCCCACTCCCCCTGCTTGTGTTCCCTCTCTCGCTGTGTCTCCCTCTGTCAAATAAATCAATAAAATCGTAAAAATATATATCTTTAAAGAAATCCAGTTCCGGGACATCCGTGCCGTCCAACACTAGTACGGGGTGGGCGGGGGAGGTGCTCTAGAAGAGTTAAATATTGATGATGATGATGATGATGATGGAGAAGAAGAAGAAGGAGGAGGAGGAGGAGGAGGAGGAGGAGGAGGAGGAGGAGGAGGAGGAGGAGGAGGAGGAGGGGAACTGTTCCATGCTATTAAGGGTAAAACAAAAACAAGGCGTAGAACTTCCTCTGGCTCGTAAAGGGGGAAAAAAAAAATGGTTTGGGTTTTGTTTTTTGTTTTTTCTTTCTTCCTGTTTCAACTAAGCGCATTTCAGGGCACCTGACTGGCTCCGGTCGGAGGAGGCCCACGCGACTGCGACTCTTGATCTGCAGGGGTCGTGAGTTCCAGCACCATGCTGGATGATCACTCAAAAAGCTTTCAAAAACAAACACGCAAACAACCGACACCGAGCAGCATTAACCATCAAAGATACACACCTGTGACGAATACGACGTCAGAGGAAACCACGAGCAGCAGTAGCAGAGGATAGGACACTAGAGGGCAACAGAGCCCCATCCATAGGTGCTAGGGGCACTTGAACGCTTTCTGTGTCCACTAGGGACCTCGAAAAAACTTCACTCCCCTATCCAGGGAGGAGAGGGGAGAAGCAACCTCCAGCAAGAATTCCTTTGATTATCTTAATCGCAGGAAACAAACTGAGTGTTGTTGGAGTGGGGGGTGGGGTGGGAGGGATGGGGTGACTGGGTGATGGACACTGGGGAGGGTGTGTGCTCTGGTAAGCGCTGTGAATTGTGCAAGACTGTTGAATCTCAGATCTGTACCTCTGAAACAAATAATAATGCAATCTATGTTAAGAAAAAAAAAAGAAGAAGAAGAAGAAGGAGGAGGAGGAGGAGGAGGAGGAGGAGGAGGAGGTAGCAGGAGGGGAAGAATGAAGCGGGGGGAAATCAGAGGGGTAGACGAACCATGAGAGACGATGGACTCTGAACAACAAACTGAGGGTTCTAGAGGGGAGGGGGGTGGGAGGATGGGTTAGCCTGGTGGTGGGTATTGAGGAGGGCCCATTCTGCATGGAGCAGTGGGTGTTGTGCACAAACAATGAATCATGGAACACTTCATCTAAAACTAATGATGTAATGTATGGGGATTAACATAAGAATAAAATAAAAGAAAAAAAAAAGAATTCCTTTGATTAAAGGTAACTCTTACTACATTGAACTTCACCATTTCGGGGCACCTGGGGGGTGGCTCAGTCGTTAAGCGTCCGCCTTCGGCTCAGGTGACGAGCCCAGGGCCCTGGGATCGAGCCCCACATCGGGCTCCCTGCTCCGCGGGAGGCCTGCTTCTCCCTCTCCCACTCCCCCTGCCTGTGTTCTCTCTCTCGCTGTCTCTCTCTGTCAAATAAATAAATAAAATCTTTAAAAAGTAAATAAATAAATAAATAAATAAATAAATAAAATAAACTTCACCATTTCAACATGGACCTTTAATGGTTTCCTTCCCAACCAAGCCTTTCTCCTTGCCTCCTCCTTACCCGCGTGAATCCCTGATCCCACTTCACAACATCCCCCCCCCCCCCACACACACACCAGGCTGAAAACTGTTCTCTCTAAACCATAAATCCTGAGCATCAGGAAAGTACACGAGGAAACACAGACGAGAGAGAGAGAGAGAGAGAGAGAGAGAGAGAGAGAGAGAGAGAGAGAGACCAAGCAAATAATGTGGCTCTGAAGGCTGGACATCGATCGAGTTGAGAGAAAGGACCAGACATCACAAACTCGAAAAGAAGGTTTTCCTTTAAAGCTGATCTCTTCCTGAGTTGGCTAAACTACGTTCTTTACTGGTACGGCCTCCACTCAAGAGTGCGACGATCAAAAGAAGGTTTCGCAGTAAACACTTCACGGGTGCATCTATTAAAAAAAAAAAAGAAAAGAAAAGAAAAAAAAGGGCGCCTGGGTGGCTCAGTTGGTTAAGCGACTGCCTTCGGCTCAGGTCATGATCCCGGAGTCCCGGGATCGAGTCCCGCATCGGGCTCCCTGCTCGGCAGGGAGTCTGCTTCTCCCTCTGACCCTTCCCCCCTCTCATGTGCTCTCTGTCTCTCTCATTCTCTCTGTCTCAAATAAATAAATAAAATCTTTAAAAAAAAAAGTTCACGGGTGCAGGCTTCACATTGGTTTTTCAAGTACACGTATTTCAGGGCACCTGGCTGGCTCGGTCGGAGGAGGCCCACGCGACCGCGACTCTTGATCGGCGGGCGTCGTGAGTTCCAGCACCGCACTGGATGGGTGTACAGATTACATACACAAGCAGACAGGCAAAAGGAATTAGAATCGCTATGGTGATTTCGAAGAAAACAAAACAAAACTCAGGAAACAAAGTCGTCCTCTCCGGGCCCGTTTCATGCTTATGTATAGAGGCGATAGAGACCCTGTGATGTTGGCAGACAAAAGAGACAGGTCGGTGGATGGAACGCCACAGATACCCAAACAGATAGGCCCAAGCCCGACAGAAGTTTGACAAATGCGCAAAGGCCATTGGAAGGAGGAAAGACGGCCCACCTCCCCACGAAATCAGAGGGCAGGCATCAGACATCCACAGACCCAACACGCAGGCAAGCAGGCAGACAAAGAAACAAGAAAGCTGGGGCGCCTGGCTGGCTCAATCCGTGAACCGTCCGCCTGCCTTCGGCTCAGGCCCTGAGCTCAGGGTCCGGGGATCCAGCCCCACATCGGGCTCCCTGCTCGGCGGAGACTCTGCTTCTCTCTCTCTCAATCTCTCTCTCTCTCTCTCTCTCTCTCTCTCCCTCCCTCCCCCCTCCCTCCCCCCCCCCCCTCCTCTCAAATAAATAAAAGTCTTTTAAAAAGAATAATTAAAAAAAAAAAAAAAAAGGAAGAAAAGAACGTCACTCACTCCCCTTCCGGCATAGGGAGGACATCTTCGGGGGGGGGCGGGGGATGGGGGGGATGCCTCTCGGGAGAAAAGGGGGAGATTCAGCGAGTCAGCGCACCCTCCTTGCACCTGTGTGTGTGTGGGGGGGGGGTGGTTTGTGTGTTTCCTTGCCGCTGCTCGTTTTTTACAAGTGTATATAGAGTTCAAAACAGTATGCTGGTTTCCTTTATATCTAAGTCTTATCTCGGGTTTGGGTTCTGATGGGAGGAGGGAGGGCCACCTTTTCTTCCGACATGGTGGAGAAGGAGAAGAGGGATGCAGGCCTGTGCATATTCTTTTCCGTCGTGGGGTGAGCAGAGGACTCGGATTCAGCTCTTGCTGGATGGGATCTAATTTCTCTGTAAACAATCAGGCAAGATATCAGGCGAACAGAGGGCGAGCAAAGGTTAGCAGAACATGGACAAGATTGGCTATGGGTGCTGGAGTTTCCAAAGCAAGGATTTCATCAGAGGCACGTGAATGTCAAAGATTTCCAGGGACCATGTTCATGGATGACTTGGGGTATAGGTCATTTCAAAGTTACGGTGCTACCACCCGGTCACTTGAGCATACTGTCTCCAGCTCACGGCTGCAGATGCGATATGGGGCTCCTCCAGGGATGGAATTGTGCCAGAGAAAGGGAGACAGCAGCCTGTAATTGAGCCTAAGGTGTGTCTGAGAGAGTGACTCTCTAAAGTGCCTTGAGGCAGAAGGAGACCAGCTAGATTTGTCTTTGCTAGGTATTTGTGGCAATGGGGTCGGTGTGGCTGGTGGGTGTTGTCTGTTTATTTTCTAGATTCAGAGAAAGAACTCTTCAAGTGGAAGTATTTGCACAAGGGGTCTGGCAGGATGGGAGGGTGCAGGGGTCGGTCCATTTAACAAGATAACAGGAGGATCAGGCCTTTTAAGAACTAGGCAAAGAGAGGAGTTTAGCTTTGGTCATCACAGCACCTGGCACCTCAGCAGAAACAACAGAAGGTTCCCAGGATGAATTGAGTTGCAGGAGTCAGCGTGAGCAGACCCCACCACCCTCAGCCCTTATCCCTCAGCGCCCCCCCCCCCCGCCCCCCAGGCACACACACCCGGGCAGGCAGCGGCTATAGTCCACTCCGAGCTCCAGATCTGGGTCCCGCCCCCCCACCCCCACCCCCACCCCCACCCCCACCCCCACAGGGCTCCCCTGTCCTCTTCTCAGCCAGAGATGTATATGGGAGGGTGGTCCCAGAACAAATCTCCCCTCATCCACGGAAACCTTGCCAACACTTCGACCACTTTGCCTGAGCTACCAACTCATCTGTACCCGTGCGTGATTTTTTCCCTATGGACCAGGGGCCTAGTTACCAACTTAGGATGGACAGCCCCCCCCCCCCCCCCAGCCTACTGTTCCAATTCGACCAGAGGACTTCAGTTGGGGGGGGATGGGGGGGCTGGGGCTGGGGCTGGGGCGGCTGATGGGACGTTCAGGGTGATCCATTCTAATGGGCCTCATTCAATCGCTTCATTCAAATGCAGAAAGCTTTCTGTTAAAGTCAGAGCCTGGAGCTTCCCTCCATTCAATGGCTTTCCTCAACTCCCCCTAACCCTTAGGCTGCAGCTTGCAAACTTCGGAGAGAGATGAGGGAGGGAGGGAGGGAGGGAGGGAGGGAAGGGAGGGAGGGAGGGAGGGAGGGAGGGAAGGGAGGGAGGGAGGAGGGGAAGGGGAAAGAGGGTGTCTGAAGAGCTCACCTCATCTGGGGGCAAAAAGAGTCCCCTCCTTTTCCTAACCCACGAAACTCCAGTAAACCCTTTGGGAATCATGAATGTGGGGGATGATGTCTTACTATACTGCCTTCCAGGGATGGGTGTGCAGGTAGGAGGGTGTGGCATGGTGTGGCTGGCTGAGTCTGAGGAGGACCTTGAACACATGATGGTGGTATCTTAGCGGTCAGAGGCCAAACACAAGCATGGAGTGATAAGGGCTAAGGGCTAAGGGCTAAGGGAGGCCTGACAGGGACCGTTCTAACTCATCCACCGAGTTATGGGCCCAGCAAGCACACTCCTCTAAATCAACATTAACAGTTTATTGATTGTTGGGGCACCTGGGTGGCTCAGTCATTAAGCATGTGCCTTCGGCTCAGGTCATGATCCCAGGGTCCTGGGATCGAGCTCCGCATCGGGCTCCCTGCTCCGCGGGAAGCCCGCTTCTCCCTCTCCCACTCCCCCTGCTTGTGTTCCCTCTCTCGCTGTGTCTCTCTCTGTCAAATAAATAAATAAATACAATCTTAAAAAAAAAAAAAACAAAACAGTTTATTGATTATCCATCGACCTGTCCTCCCTCTCCCACCTGCTTCCCAAGGGAAATCCTCGGTCTCATTCCACGTAGTCACTGGCTGTTTTCGCACACCACCTTCCTGTCCAGTAAGAGGAGGAAGGAAGATGGACAAACAGGAACCAGCCCCACAGATGGCACCTCTGCACAGAGGGGTGAGTGTGAGTCTCATTGGGCCAACTGTGACTCTGAGCCATGATCCCAGGGTTGTTTAAAATATGGAACAGAAGGAGCACCTGGGTGGCTCAGTCAGAACAGCACATGACTCTTGATCTCAGTCAGGGTCCTGAGTTCAAGCCCTACACTGGGACTACAGATGATGAAAAATGAATGAATGAATGAATGAATGAATGAATGAATGAATGAATGAATTTTTAAAAATAAAGTATGTAATGTTTATCTCTTTAAAAAAAAAAAATGGAATGGAGGGGCGCCTGGGTGGCTGCCGGTTGAGCATCTGCCTTCAGCTCAGGTCATAATCTCAGGGTGCTGGGATCGAGCCCCACCCCTCTGGGGCTCCCTGCTCAATGGGGAGTCTTCTCCCTCTCCCTCTGCCCCTCCACCCACCCATGCGTGCAAGCTCTCTGTCTCTCTGTCTCTCTGTCTCTCTGTCTCTCTGTCTCTCTCTCTCTGTGTGTGTTTCTCTCTCTGTCTCTGTCTCTCTCTGTGTGTCTCTCTCTCTGAAATAAATAAATAAAAACAAACAATCAAACTTCAAAAAGGAAAAGGGCAGGGACATTTATGATTATTCATGGCGAAAGTTGGAGCACGTATATTCAGGAAACATATGTACCATAGATTCCCATGTTTACTTCGGGGTGGAGACCTGACATCTGAATGAGGCAAAACTGAGTCCCTGATGTCAGGAGGTTATCTGAGGACAAGGAGAAGAGGCTGTGGGCATGCTCTGAGAGCTGGTACAACCTGGATGGGGTCTTAGGCTCCTTTTCTCAGGTAAGGAATCAGGACCTCGCTTCTTCATAGGCTGCAGCCATTATCAGTTGACCTTGAGTCCAGACTTCTGCAGAGACAGCCAGTATTTGGTAGCAGGGCCTGAAAAGACACAATAGCTGACTAGGGGGAAACAGTTCCCTGAAAAACCAGCTTTAAGCTTTCTGCTAGCATCAACCTCATTAACCTTATGGGGCACGGTTTCAATCCCCACCCCCACCCCACCCCCACCCCCACCCCCACCCCCACCCCCACCCCCACCCCCACCAAGTGAGGATCATTCCTCAGTCTTAGGGAATTGGGATGATGATGGCTGTGGCTATTCTTTCATCTCCTCAGGGGAGGTAGGTTTTGGGTAAACGACAGTTTCTGTAAATCTTAGCTGTAACATGGCTATGTTCAGGGCTAAACAGAAGTTTTTAACCTACAGGTTAAAAGGGAATAAAAATAACAGGGAGTCAGACATGCTACATTTTTCCCTGTTAAAATTTCCCCTTGTCCATCCTGCATTCCATTTCTATGACACATGGGCAGAGGTCTGCCTTCTTTATTTAACTGCTTCAAGCTGAATTAGGGTGCAGTAGAGGCTTTGGAATGGAAGGATCTGAGACACTGCAGGTCGCAATTTTTGGTCCCTTGTGCTAATGGAGGGGGTCTCAGAGATAGTTCCTTATCTGAGAACTTGGTTATTTTTCTACATGGTTTGGGACTACATGACACCATTGATTTTATCCCCAAGTGTAGTCTAAGGAATAGTAACAGTAGAGTCAAACCCAATTCTCTCATTCTCTCTCAAATTGATCTGATATCGGTGGGTATCCAAGAATACAGATCAGTAAATTAGTCTGAGCCCCTCCCCTGGGGGGGGGGCGGTAGGTTGTGGTGGTGAAGGGCTTCTGGTAGCCAAGTAGCTTAGTGTTTGATTTTATTTACATGGGTTCTTTTTTATTTTTTTTTTTCTTTAAAGATTTCTATTAAGTAATCTCTACACTCAATGTGGGGCTCGAACTCACAACCCCGAGATCTAGAGTCGTATGTTCTACCAGCTGAGCCAGCCAGGTGCCCCTATTTATATGGGTTCTTATTTTCCAAAGAGGAGTTAATACAGGTGCAGCAAGGTGGAATTAAGGATCATAGACTCTGCCTCATTCAGCAAGTGATCTTGTAGTTAATAAGAGGCATTTCTATGGAAACAAAAGGAAAACATGGTTAATGGTTGGAACAAGGGATACACCTGGTGTCTAAGTCCAGAGGGCTGCCAGTGAGAAGGTCTCTAGATGTCAGGCTTGAAGCATCCTCCAATAGAGTGGGAGTGGGCAGGGGCAATCTGACTAATTTTTCTGGCGTATAGTTCAAATGTCTCATTTTGAGTGACTCATAGAGCAACAGGCACAAAGATTGTCTATATATGAGTTATTGTGGTCATTTCCCTGAAATTTATTTCAAGTTGTCCAGCTTTCATTTGCCAGACTTCAGGAAAAAGGACAGTTTTAGTTCTTAATGATTGTAAGATAAGAGAATGGGAGAATGTTCTGAAACAAATAATGCAATATATGTTAAGGGGAAAAAAAGAAGAAGAAGAAGAAGGAGGAGGAGGAGGAGGAGAAAAGGAGGAGGAGAAAAGAAGAAGGAGAAGAAAAGAAGAAGACGAAAAGAAGAAGAAGAAGAAAAGAAGAAGGAGAAGAAAAGAAGAAGAAGAAAAGAAGAAGAAGAAGAAGAAGAAGAAGAAGAAGAAGGAGAGAAGAAGAAGAAGAAAAGAAGAAGAAGAAGAAGAAGAAGAAGAAGAAGAAGAAGGAGAGAAGAAGAAGAAGAAGGAGAGAAGAAGAAGAAGAAGAAGAAGAAGAAGAAGAAGAAGAAGAAGAAGGAGAAGAAGAAGAAGAAGGAGAAAAGAAGAAGAAGAAGAAGAAGAGGAGGAGGAGGAGGAAGAAGGAGGAGGAGGAGGAGGAGGTAGCGGGAGGGGACGAATGAAGCGGGGGGGAAATCGGAGGGGCGGACGAACCATGAGAGACGATGGACTCTGAACAACAAACTGAGGGTTCTAGAGGGGAGGGGGGTGGGAGGATGGGTTAGCCTGGTGGTGGGTATTGAGGAGGGCCCATTCTGCATGGAGCACTGGGTGTTATGCACAATGAATCATGGAATACTTCATCTAAAACTAATGATGTAATGTATGGGGATTAACCTAAGAATAAAAAAATAAATTAATTAAAAAAAAGAGAGAGAATGGGAGAATGTTGGAAACCTTAGTTTGAAGAGTCACAGTCAGATACTCAAGGAAACCAGAAGGATCCAGGATCCAGTCCAGTTTTATAGGCAAACAATAAACGTTCAAAGATAATTAATCTAACACTCACAAAAGTGTGTTATTGAAATGTAATCTTTCTCTCTAAAGTCACCTTCATTCCTGTCAAAGATAGCCAAAAGAAGATTAATTTGTTTGTAAAACAAGTCCAGTTTTAACAAACTTGGCCCAATCATCTACGTAGGGACAGCAAGAATAGCAATTGACCATATATGGGGTCTTTCTTCTCTTTTCTTTTTCCTTTCCTTCTTTTAAATCTGCTTTGATGGAGCTTTTTACAAGGAATTTTAGATTGATCCTTTAACTGCCTTTTTAAAGCCGAGAACCAAGCCAAATATTGGCCATCAGATTCGCCTGCAAGACTTGTAGATTTGCGGAGGGGTAGACGAACCAGGAGAGACGATGGACTCTGAAAAACAAACTGAGGGTTCTAGAGGGGAGGGGGGTGGGAGGATGGGTTAGCCTGGTGGTGGGTATTGAGGAGGGCGCATTCTGCATGGAGCACTGGGTGTTGTGCACAAACAATGAATCATGGAACACTACATCTAAAACTAATGATGTGATGTACGGGGATTAACATAAGAATAAAAAAAATTACAAAAAAAAAAAAGACTTGTAGATTTGGGTGAATTCCTCTCTTCTTTGAGGGCCTCCAAATTTCCTGAAGTTCCTGCATCTGCCAGGAGGTGGTACTCTTCACTCACCTGGTAAGGTTGAGGGGACCTCTCTAAGCAAGGTTATCAGGCCAACATTTCTAAGGGGCTTTACTGGCTCCATAAAGTCAATCTGACTTTCTTAAAGCAGTCTCACCATATCTGAGTCTACGCATGTGTCTCTTCGAGATGACAGTCCAGGGGCACCTGGCTGGCTCAGTCGGTAGAGAGCACGACTCTTGATCTCAGGGTTGTGAGTTCGAGCCCCACGTTCAGTGTAGAGATTATTTAAAAAATAAAATCTCGGAGGAGCGCCTGGGTGGCTCAGTCGTCAAGCGTCTGTCGGCCTTCGGCTCAGGTCATGATCCCAGGGTCTTGGGATCGAGCCCCACATCGGGCTCTCTGCTTGGCCGGGAGCCTGCTTCTCCCTCTCCCGCTCCCCCTGCTTGTGTTCCCTCTCTCGCTGTGTCTCTCTCTGTCAAATAAATAAATACAATCTTAAGAAAGAAAAAAAGAGTACACTAACAATCCAAGAAAACCTTGTCATTTTAACATAGAAAACCCAAATCTCAATCTTATACCAGTGTGCTTTTCTTCTTCTTTTTTTTATTCTTATGTTAATCCCCTACATTACATCATTAGTTTTAGATGTGGTGTTCCATGATTCATTGTTTGTGCACAACACCCAGTGCTCCATGCAGAATGGGCCCTCCTCAATACCCACCACCAGGCTAACCCATCCTCCCACCCCCCTCCCCTCTAGAACCCTCAGTTTGTTGTTCAGAGTCCATCGTCTCTCATGGTTCGTCCGCCCCTCCGATTTCCCCCGCTTCATTCGTCCCCTCCCGCTACCTTCTTCTATTTTTTTTTTCTTCTTCACATAGATTGCGTTATTTGTTTCAGAGGTACAGATCTGAGATTCAACAGTCTTGCACAATTCACAGCGCTTGCCAGAGCACCTACCCTCCCCAGTGTCTATCACCCAGTCACCCCATCCCTCCCACCCCACCCCCCACTCCAGCAACCCTCAGCTTGTTTCCTGCGATTAAGAATTCCTCCTATCCGTGAGATCATAGGATACATGTCTTTCTCTGTTTGACTTATTTCGCTCAACATAATACCCTCCAGTTCCACCAGTGTGCTTTTCAAACTGCCTTCTCCCAAGCTCAGTCAGTCCTGACCATGCATAAAATTCCTTTTCAAAAATTCTCCTTCACAAACCCCTTCCACAATTTCCTTTTTCATTCAGACTCGGTCTTAAAGTTTTCTTTCTTTAAGTACCCAGTCCCGTTTCAGTACACCATTACTTCCTTTTCCCTCAACAAAAAAAATGTTTTCTCATTTCTTGTACCTCTTTTACACGTCTCCTACCTTCCCACACACGGAGTTGTTTTTGTTATCATTTTGTAGCAGTCCCAATTCCATGTGGCAGAATTTTAATTCTTAGAAATCTCAGTCTCTGGTGAAACGTTAGTAGTAACCAATGGCGCACTCTCTATTACACCAGAATTCTTTAGATTGGCAAATGTATGAATATATTTCATAAATTTTATTTATTTGACAGAGAGAGACACAGCGAGAGAGGGAACACAAGCAGGGGAAGGGACAGAGGGAAAAGAAGGTTCCCCAATGAACAGGGAGCCCAATGCGGGGCTCGATCCCAGGACCCTGGGATCATGACCTGAGCCGAAGGCAGACGCTGAACGACTGAGCCACCCAGGCACCCAAACGTGGTTGGTTGGTTGGTTGGTTTTTATAAAGGTGATGGAGAGGTATATTTTGATAACCACAAATACAGGCTCACTGTTGTGACGGGAGCGTGGCACATTCCACTGCCCACCCAACGGCTTGTAACGCAGGGAGAACCGAATCCAAGTGCTTTTATGACAAAGAAAAGAAAGAAAAGGAAAGAAAGAAAGAAAGAAAGAAAGAAAGAAAGAAAGAAAGAAAGAAAGAAAGAAAGAAAAAGGAAAGAAAGAAAGAAAGAAAGAAAGAAAGAAAGAAAGAAAGAAAGAAAGAAACGCAAAGTTGATTATTTGTATTATGTGTGACATTGATAGCTCCAAAACCACGTCTTTTTAAAATAAACCAACAACCTTGAATTGGCTTTAACGCCAAAGAAGTTGCACCTGCGTCCACTAAAAAGTCAATCGATTGTTTTCCCCCATCAGACTCCTTGGGGAAAGTCTGAAGCGGGCGGTCTAAGATCAGCGGAGCCCTCGGGCCCCTTCCTGCTAGTTTGGGAGGTGCTCCAATTTAAACCTCATAAGGAGGTGGCCCAAGGGCTTGGGCCCAAGGGCAAGGGCTTTTGCTCCTTGATAAGGGGGTGGGGAGGAGGAGGAGGAGGAGGAGGAGAAAGGGGAGCCCATGGCACCCGGGGGGGGGGGGGGGCGGGGGGGGCGGGGGTAGGGAAGGGCGGCTGAGACGGCGGCAGGGGAGTAGAGCACTCCAGGCACACACACCAGTGGTGCAGAAACGGGGCAGGGGAGGCGGCAAGGGAGCCATTGGTAAGGCCCAGGGCACATATACATTTACAGTTTTGGACGAACCTTTTCTTTTTTTTCGCCTCCGCCTCCGCCTCCGCCTCCGCCTCCGCCTCCGCCTCCGCCTCCGCCTCCGCCTCCGCCTCCGCCTCCGCCTCCGCCTCCGCCTCCGCCTCCGCCTCCGCCTCCGCCTCCGCCCCTTTCTTCATCTCCTTCTGCTTAATAGGCTTTGTCTGTGGTGGCTTTTCAGCCCTCCGGAAGCCAGTGGGTTGGGCATCGGTTCTGGTGCCTGTACTTGGGGAGGAGGAGGAGTGGATTTCAGATTTCTAGCATCGGCCTGTCTTCCTCCTCTTCTTCATTATTTTGACTGTTGGGAAGTGGGGGTAAGGTCAGGTGTGTTAAATTTTTGTCTATCTCTGGGCCGTCCCTTGGGTCCCTTACCTTGAGGCATCTTTATTGTGGAGTGACATAAGAGTCTGAATGTAGGGAATTTCATCCCAGATCATGTGAGCTTGAAAAACTGGGTTTATTCTTATCTGAGTTTTACCATGCCCGATTTTTACGAGCACCTGCCTCTAAACTCTTTAAGTAGGGGCACCTGTGTGGCTCAGGCAGTTAAGTGTCTGCCTTGCGTTCACATCATGATCCTGGGGTCCTGGGATGGAGCCCCACATCCGGCTCCCTGCTCCGCGGGGAGTCTGCTTCTCCCTCTCCCAATGCCCCCCCACCCCCAGCTCGTGTGCTCTCTCACTCGCTTTCTTTCAAAGACATAAATAGAATCTTTAATAAAAATAAAACTCGGGGCACCTGGATGGCTCAGTGGTTAAGCGTCTGCCTTTAGCTCAGGTCATGATCCGAGGGTCCTGGGATCAAGCCCCTGCATCGGGCTCCCTGCTCGGCGGGAAGCCTGCTTCTCCCTCTCCCACTCCGCCTGCTTGTGTTCCCTCTCTCGCTGTGTCTCTCTCTGTCAAATAAATAAATAAAATCTTTAAAGAATAAAATAAATAAAATAAAATAAAATAAAATAAAATAAAAATAGAACTCATTAAATAGAGCTCCTTTACAAATGGATGTTAGCAATAGCACCCGGAGGTGGAGGAAATACCTCACATGTATAACACATACGGACACATAGACACAAACAAGATGCAAACAAATTTTAGCCTTTGTTTCAGTCTTATTTGTGGAGAGGACATGAATGGAGAGGACACGAAAGACCCAATGTTCAAATCTCCCTCTTTTAGTAAAACAAATGCAACTGCGAAGCAGCATTACCGTGTACAGATCCCACCCGTCAGTTGTTTTCCATTCCCAATGGAAACAGGGTCGGTTTTATGCAAAGATAGCAAAAGCTGCAGCAACCAACCAACCAACCAACCAACCAACCAACCAACCAACCAACCAACCAAATGAAGACCAGAGCATCTCCCTGAGTGTTGGTTCCTCCCCAAAAGTCGGGGCTTCACTGAGGGAACCAAAGAGCTTCCTAGTTTCTGATCACCCAGTCTCCTAGCAGGCTTTCTCTAATTGTGTACACAATTCAGACATGTCAAAAGAACCCCGCTTGGGCCATCTGAGACTCGTGTTATCGTGAAATGTTTCCCATGCAAGTAAGCACTTGCAAGTATAGGCTCCCTATGCATTGTACATGTAGCGTGCAGGTGTTTCTTGTGAGGGTGGGCCGTTGTTTCCTCAACATTTGGTGCAGGGTTCTACAGAGTTTTGGTTTGTTTCGTTGGTTTGGTTTTCTGCACACGTGTGTGTGTGTGGGGGGGGTGGTGTGGTGTGTTGTGTGGTGTGTATCTGTGTGCACGGTATCTATCGCTGCTGCGCAGCTAGCTGATCCTCAGGGTGCATCATCCTAACACCGCAATGGCTCGAAACAGCATTTCTTTATCGATAACTTCCTGGTGCTTGCCCTGGGTGGCCCCTTGGGTTCTGCGGGTTTACGCCGGGCTCACTCAAGCAGTGGCTTTCGGCCAGAGGGTCAACTTTCACACGTCTGGCAGTCGGTGCCGCCGAGCACCGGGCTGCCTCTGTTGTCAATGCCTCTCATGCTCCAGTCAGCTAGACTGGCTTTCTTACGTGGAGGTCTCAGGACGGCATGCCAAGAAGGTCGAGAACGCCGGCAGACCACCTCTTCAGGTGTAGGCTGTGAAACCAGCCAAGTGTCACTTCTGCTCTATTCTTTGGGTCAAGACAAGTCCCAAGACCCGGTCCAAAATCAAGGGACAGAGCAATCAAGCCTACCTCTGGATAGCAGGAGCATCGAAGTCATAGGACGTGAGGGTGCACACGTGCCGGGACGTGAGGGACACACGGTTGTCGGTCTGCCACAAGGGATTCCTAAACCCTATGCCGCGATGCACATTTTTGCAAAAGTAAGCTTTACGTTTTAGCATCTAAAACATGATTTCCTTTGAATCAACCCCTAGAATTGGATTCACCAGGAAGAAGGGGAAGATGCGTTTTCCAGCCTCTTGATACAGAAGCTCTTGATTTCCAGAGGGCACTTGGAGGACCCTTCACCAGTCTCTGCTTTGTAAGGCGGGGGGAATTTTTTTTTTTTAAGATTTTATTTATTTATTTATTTGTTTGTTTGTTTGTTTGTTTATTTATTTGAGACAGAGAGAGAGAGAGAGAGAGAGAGAGAGAGAGAGAGAGAGAGAGAGAGAATGAATGAGAGAGAGCACATGAGAGGGGGGAGGGTCAGAGGGAGAAGCAGACTCCCTGCTGAGCAGGGAGCCCGATGCGGGACTCGATCCAGGGACTCCAGGATCATGACCGGAGCCGAAGGCAGCCGCTTAACCAACTGAGCCACCCAGGCGCCCAAGGCGGGGGAAATTTAATTGGCCAACCCCCCATGAAAAAGCGACCGATCACGTTCCGACGTCCGAATTAAAGGCAGGCTTCCTTTTTAAAGGCATCCATAGAGCAGCCAGCTCCGTGGCAAGGAGCCGGACTTCTGTGTGTCTGATGAGGAATCCCATTCTCGGCATAAAGGCAATCTCGGGGAGCAGTCGGAGGCAGACCAGATCTCAGATCCACCAAACCCAAGAAATCCCTTGTGATCTGAATGGCTGAATTTGTTGAGGTTTCCCTCCCGATGGCTAAGAAGATGCCTTCCTATCACAGATGACAAAACACAAACCAACAAAACCCCGATAGCTGGGCAGGGTCTTCAAGAAAGGGCCCCTTTTTCATGGAAGCCAACTCTTCCATCTCGCGCCACCCGCCATCATGGAGAGGAAGTCTCTCGGGATGAACGAATGCCTTTGCAATCTACGTTAACCGACTCTCTTTTCCGATAGGCTGACACTCTTTCCCCTCGTGGACACGTCCCGAGATCGGCAGGCTTCGGTGCATCGGTCTTCTGTGCACCAAAAGCCGTGCGAAGGCCCCTGTCGTCGAAATGTATTCGGCAGGGACGCTAGTGAAGAATTTTAAACCAGTCTAGCCCGGTTCAGTCCTTCAGTCCTTTTTTTTCTCCTTTCTTACATGACCGCTGTGTCCTAAAAGGATACAACTGAGGAAACTCCAGATGGAACAGAGGCAAAGGGAAGGGGGGCAGAGCTTCCGTGTTCCGTGACCCCTCTCCAGGAACGCCTCTGTCCCCACCATTTCAGGCGTTCAAGCAACCTGGAAGCTCCCCGAATTAGGTTAGTTCTTCTTCGAAGGGGCGGGGGTCGGGGTGGGGAAGGTTGGGGAGCGCCGAGGTTTGGAAACATTGCAGGGCAATCAAGGCTATTGCCAAATCTCGAGTCCGTGCAGAGGTACGTAAGGTACACGTAAGGCCGGGATGGGGGGCGGGGCGTGGCGGGGCGGGGGTGGGTGGGTGCGCGCGCCTGGCGGGGAGGGTTGCGGTGTGTGTCCATGTGCGTTCAGCAGGTGTAGGGGAGGAAGAATGTTCCCTCTAACTTCCCTTTCTACTCCCTGTTGGGGGAGAACAGTGAAGAGAGCCCGGGTGAGGGCGAGGGCGACGGTGACGGCGAGGGCGACGGTGACGGCGGGTGGGGGCGAGGCGCGGACAGGAAGGGGGGAGGGGTAGTAGAGGTGTTTATTTCTTTTGGCGGTGATGGAAATGTTCTGGAAATTGCAGTGAAGGTTGTGCAGCTTTGTGAGCCACCTTAAAAAAAAAGAAAAAAAGGCCACCCAATGGCCCACTTTTAAGAGTATGCGAAATATGGCATGCGAATTGTATCTCCACTTCGAAAATCTGTGACGAAACAATGTGATGGACATAGGGAAGGAGGGAGGGACGGACGGGACCCTCACCCTCACCCTCACCCTCACCCTGGCTCTCTTCACCGTTCGATCCATGGATCGATCGATCCATCGATCCATCGATCCATCGATCCATCCATCCATCTATACATGCCATGCATGCAGTCTGTCGGTTCCTGTAGACATCAAAGGGGGGGGAGGGGAAGGGGGCCACGAGGGGAGGGGAAGGGAGGAGGGGAAGGGAGGAGGGGAAGGGGGCCAAGGGGGGAGGGGAAGGGAGGAGGGGAAGGGAGAAGGGGGAAGGGGGAGGGGAAGGGGGCCAAGGGGGGAGGGGAAGGGAGGAGGGGAAGGGGGGAGGGGAAGGGAGGAGGGGAAGGGGGGAGGGGAAGGGGGGAGGGGAAGGGGGGAGGGGAAGGGGGAAGGGGGGAGGGGAAGGGGGGAGGGGAAGGGGGGAGGGGAAGGGGGGAGGGGAAGGGGGAAGGGGGGAGGGGAAGGGGGAAGGGGGAGGGGAAGGGGGGAAGGGGGAGGGGAAGGGGGGAGGGGGGAGGGGAAGGGGGAAGGGGGGAGGGGAAGGGGGGAGGGGAAGGGGGAAGGGGGGAGGGGAAGGGGGCCAAGGGGGGAGGGGAAGGGGGGAGGGGGGGAAGGGGAAGGGGGAGGGGGGAGGGGGGGAGGGGGAGGAGGGCGTGCATGATACTGGGCATGGTTTTTATTCTGAGTGCTTTTATTTGTTCCCCAAACTAATCACCTCTGTGGAGATAAAAGATCACCCACATGAGAGCGGGAATCATTTCTTGAGGGCAAGAGAGTCTGCGGTCGGCCACCACCGCCTGGGTCTGGCAGAGAC
>NW_026991769.1:202500-225000 GCF_029215605.1 Mirounga angustirostris | reverse complement strand
GCAGCGCCAGGAACAGGAAAAGCGGCGGGGGGGGTTAGAGAGGACGGCGAGCAGCCGCGAGAGTGCTCAGGGAACCCTTTCGAAAAAGCGCCTCCAAGACCAAAGGCCGGACACCAAGGGCCAACACGGGGTCCCACCGCCCAAGGCCTCCAAGCACAAGGACGGTCCCGTGGCACCCAAGGACGCCGACCTGGCCCCCACGGCGGGCCCTTGGCAACCTCGCGGGGCTCGGGCCCCGAAACACCACCAACACCACCGCAGTCACGGCCGGCCCCCCAGAACACTCTCCCGCACGCGCAACGACGCCACCCCCGCCACCCGGCTAGAGGCCGGACCCCGCGCGGACCTTCTCCTCCTCCTCACGACGGGACCGAGAGCACTTCGCCTGGGGACGACCACCCCCCAAAAAAGCCATAGCGGCCCGGGGAGGGGACGACACCCAAACAAGCGGCGAGGCCGGTTTCGGTCCCGAGAGAGCGGATCGAGGACACAAACGCGCCTTCAGGCATCCGGTCGAGGCAAGGGCAGCGGGAGTCCGTCGGCGGCGGCGGGGAGGGGGGGAAAGCACAGCGGGCGAGGGCCGGGAGCGCGTGCGGGGGCGAGCCGGTTCGGGGAAGGGCGCGCCAACGAAGACGCAAGCCGGGCCACCAGGTAAACGTGCACGGGATCCCACCGCCACCAGCACGAGAGCGGTCCCGCGACGCCCAGGACGCCAGCCGGCCTCAGCACCCTTGGCGCACCTCACCACGAACCGGGCCCCACACTGCTGGGGCCCAACCCCACGTGAACCCCCCCGCCGCGGGGTCCCGTCTTGAACCTCCGTCTGTCCGGTCCGTCCCGGAAGTCACGACCCTGGGGGGAAGCGCCCCCAGGCGAGAGCGGCCCGACCCGTGCCCGGCACGCCACCGCCAGCGGCGACTCGGGACGGGAGCGGGCGGGCAGACAGCCGCTCGCGCGGCACGGGGAAGCGGGACGCGCGGGGGCGCCCCCCGAGCCCCTCGAGAGACAACGCCACGAGGAAGGGCGGCCGCCCGCGCGCTCGCACGCACGCGGGAGCCCCCACGCGCCGGACGCCGGCCAGGCCCGGCGGGACCCTCCCCCGACTCGGAGGGGGGAGGCGCAGGCCGCGGTAGGCAAAGAGCGGCGCTCGGCCCCCACCGCGGGGCCGGCAGAGTCAGACCCCTCGCAGAGAGGAAGTTCTGCCCAACACGCAACGGTAGTCACCCCGCACCGGTGGCCACTACGCGCAGAGGAGGGGCGGCGGCTGGGGGGTTCCGGTACCCCAAGGCACCCTCTCGGATCGCTAGAGAAGGCTTTCTCACCGAGGGCGCATCGCCCCCACCCAAATCGTGCCCCCCCGCCCGTCCGGGCCCCGCGGAACGGCGTTCCGAAGGCCTGACAGCCAAGGGCTCCGGGGGGCGGGCGGTGGATTCGCGCGGTAAGGAACAGGCACCACAAGGCAATCCTGAGCGCTCGCGGCCGGGACCCCGGGAGGAGACCGCCCTTCGCCACGCCACGCACGCCATGCTCGCGTCCCCGACCAACCGGGAGTTTTGCGCCTCCGGCGAGGCAACGACGAGCGGAGACAAAGCACGGCATGCCAGGCAAAAAAGGCGGCAGCCCCTCGGCTGGCCAAGCGCCAGAGCGCGGGCTCGGCCCGCCGCAACCGGCTCACACACGCCCCCACCAAGTCCAGTCCCCACAACACCACCAGCACAGCTTGCGGCGGGGGATGACGAGGCACCCGCGTCCCACGGGGGGGGGGCGGGGTGGGCCTCCCTTACCGACTCCACCACCCGCTCCTCGGACACGCCACCGACAGCGGTGGCCCGACGGAGGGGGCTCGCTGGGAACGGGAAACGACGCTACCGACTCGGCCTCAGGCACCTGAGACGACCTGGAGCGCTCCAGGGGCACCACGGAGGGCCACGCGCACAACGCGCTCAGCACGCCCAAGCGCGTGAGCAGCGCGGCGCCGGGACGGCCCTCCCCGTGGCGGGGAGGACCGCGCACCACACGAAGCCAGGGAAGGCAAGCGAGAGTGTCCGCTGCGTCGGGGGACCCCGGGCCCGCGAGCGCCGTCAGGCAGAACACGGGAAGGCGGGGTCGGGCCGGAGCCTGCACACACCCCCCCCGCACCCCCCACCTTACCGCCACGGCGGGCAGAGGCGAAGGAGCGAGGGGCCCGCGGGCAGAACGAGAAGAGCGGTCCCATTCGCCATGAACGTCCGTCCCTCGTCTGGCGCGGCTTAGGCCCGGCCCGGGAGAGCGCGAGAGCACCACATCGATCTGGCAAAACACAAGCGCCGAGAGGAGCCCGAGGAGGGGAGAAGCCGGTGAGGACAGCAACCCGAGGGGGAGCCTGTTTGGTTTTGTTTTTTTTCGGCCTCACCGGCACCCCCTCGAAAACCCCAGGGCAGGAACAGCCGGACAACCCGAGAGAGAGGAACGCCTGACACGCGGCACGGAGCCTTGCGGGACGGGAGGTTGTCACGACCACAGCCGGGTGCCCGCAGAGTGGAGGACACAGGGTAAAGGACCCACGCGCCACCTGCCCACAACCGCCCTCGGGTGCTGGAGACCGGAGGCGGCACCAACGGCCTGGGCCACCTGGAGGCACAGGAGCCGGCGCACAGGCCCACGCGGACGGCTCAGGCCAGCGACGGCAGAGCCGGGCTTGGCATCCCTGTCAAGCCCGGAGCCCCGCCACACGCCCAGAAGCCCACCTCCCTTAAGGAGAGGATCGCCCAAACATAACGTGCCAGCACCTACCTGGCGGCAAAAAGGGCTCATTTCGGGCGAGAAAATAGCCGCGCCGCCTGGCGTGGCCTAGCCACAGGTCACCGGGATCTCCTGGGACCGTGTCCCGGCCACGGGCCCCAAGCACTAATCCATCGCCCCCGTCTCCCCCCGGAGCCCCCCCCCGCCCCCCCCGCCCCCCCCCCCCCCCCCCGGGCCATCTGGTCGACCCCCGGAACGTGGTGGCAGCCGGCAGCGAGTAGGGACTTGGCGGGAGGTGGAGCGGCCCGGATAGGCCCGCCCCCGGGTCCGCCTTTCGTCCCCAAATCGGGACTTTAGAAATTCTCACCAAGTTCTGTGGAGGCCCCTGCGGACGCCCTCCTCCCCGGGCCTCAGGACCGCCCCATGCCGGTCCCCGACTCCCGGCCGGGACTGAGGAAAGGGGGCGATGCCGCGGAGGCGTCCCCCCGAAGGCCGGACCTCAACGGGAACCGCAGCCGGGCCCCTGGGGCCCTCGCGGCCCGGCCCGGCCCGGCCCGACCCGGTCGGGTCCCCACCTCCGCAGCGGGCCTCGGAAAACTTGTTAAGAATATCGGGTCCGGGGCGCCTGGGTGGCTCAGTTGGTTAAGCGACTGCCTTCGGCTCGGGTCATGATCCTGGAGTCCCGGGATCGAGTCCCGCATCGGGCTCCCTGCTCGGCGGGGAGTCTGCTTCTCCCTCTGACCCTCCTCCCTCTCATGCTCTCTGTCTCTCATTCTCTCTCTCTCAAATAAATAAATAAATAAAAACCTTAAAAAAAAAAAAAAAAAAATATCGGGTCCGATGACCGGGACCCCACGCGTGCCCGCGGCGGGGCCCGTCGCGCCATCCATGGGCTTCCCCGCAAGGCTCAGGCCGGTCCCCAACCGCCCGAGCGTGACACGGAAGGCCCAACGGCCGACCGGAGCCACGGGCCGGATGGCGTCCGGGCGCCCGACGCAGCCTCTCCCATTCCCGCGGGCGGAGGAGGGGGCACCGGCGGGTGCTGGTCGACCCGTCCAGGCGGCCACCCTAGCGTGGCTCTCCGGGAGCGAGGCGGCGGCGCCACCACCAGCCCACAAACCTGGAGGCTCAATCTCCCGCGAGCGGAGGTCGCGCCGGTGGCCCGGAGACAGCGGGCCGATCTCGCTAGCGTCGCCGGCCTCCCGGTACTCCGCCTCGGGAACCGCGGCCAAATACAATCCCTTGCCGACATCGCTGACACTCCGGCGGGGACACGCTATCTAAAAGCGGCCGCCAGGTGGCACCCGACAACCGGCGCGAACAACAACGAGGCAGATCCGGATCGCGGGCCCGCGAAGGCGCACAGCCCGGCCGCCCGGCCGCCCGATCTCGTGGGGCACGGGCCTCCCACAGCGGCACACCTGCGGCGCCCGGGCTTCCGGGAGGACTTAAGACACATTTCGGCGGGCAAGGACCGTAAAACCGAGACCAAGCGAGTACTCCGACAACCACCACGGATGAACCTTCTCTCTTCTATCATTTTAAGGGGAGGAGGAGGTCTCTCTGAAGCATACGAAGAAAGCTCAGGACAGGAAGGGGGGGGGGGGATTGACACACACCCCCAGAAAGGTGCACATCAAATCCGTCTCTGCACGTACGCGATAACGTCCAAGGCCAACAAGCGGGGCGGGGCGTGCGGGGGCGGGGGGCGGGGCGCGCGGTGCGTGCGGGGGCGGGGGGCGGGGCGCGCGGTGCGTGCGGGGGCGGGGGGCGGGGCGGGGCGGTGCGTGCGGGGGCGGGGGGCGGGGCGGGGCGGTGCGTGCGGGGGCGGGGGGCGGGGCGGGGCGGTGCGTGCGGGGGCGGGGGCGGGGCGGGGGCAGGCGCGGAATGGGGAGGAAGGGAGTTAAAATAGTCCTTCACTCAAGAAATCCAGTTCCGCAGAATAGAGAGCCCAGAAATGGACCCTCAACTCTATGGTCAACTCATCTTTGACAAAGCAGGAAAGAATGTCCAATGGAACAAAGACAGTCTCTTCAACAAATGGTGTTGGGAAAATTGGATAGCCACATGCAGAAGAATGAAACTGGACCATTTCCTTACACCACACACAAAAATAGACTCCAAATGGTTGAAAGACCTCAATGTGAGACAGGAGTCCATCCAAATCCTAAAGGAGAACACAGGCAGCAACCTCTTTGACCTCAGCCAAAGCAACTTCTTCCTAGAAACATCGCCAAAGGCAAGGGAAGCAAAGGCAAAAATGAACTCTTGGGACTTCATCAAGATAAAAAGCTTTTGCAAAGCAAAGGAAACAGTCCACAAAACCAAAAGACAACCGACAGAATGGGAGAAGATATTTGCAAATGACATATCAGATAAAGGGCTCGTATCCAAAATCTATAAAGAACTCATCCAACTCAACACCCAAAGAACAAAGAATCCAATCAAGAAATGGGCAGAAGACATGAACAGACATTTTTCCAAAGAAGACATCCAAATGGCCAACAGACACATGAAAAAGTGCTCAATATCGCTCAGCATCAGGGAAATCCAAATCAAAACCTCAATGAGGGCGCCTGGGTGGCTCAGTTGGTTAAGCGACCGCCTTCGGCTCGGGTCATGATCCTGGAGTCCCAGGATCGAGTCCCGCATCGGGCTCCCTGCTCAGCGGGGAGTCTGCTTCTCCCTCTGATCCTCCTGACCCTCCCCCCTCTCATGCTCTCTTTCTGTCTCTCTCTCTCTCTCTCAAATAAATAAATAAAATCTTAAAAAAAAAAAAAAAACCTCAATGAGATACCACCTCACACCAGTCAGAATGGCTAAAAGTAACAAGTCAGGAAATGACAGATGTTGGCGGGGATGCGGAGAAAGGGGAACCCTCCTACACTGTTGGTGGGAATGCAAGCTGGTGCAGCCACTCTGGAAAACTGTATGGAGATTCCTCAAAAAGTTGAAACTAGAGCTGCCGTATGATCCAGCAATTGCACTACTGGGTATTTACCCCAAAGATACAAAAATAGGGATCCGAAGGGGTACGTGCACCCCGATGTTTATAGCAGCAATATCCACGATAGCCAAACTGTGGAAAGAGCCAAGATGTCCATCGACAGATGAATGGATAAAGAAGATGTGGTATATATATACATACAATGGAATATCATGCAACCATCAAAAGGAATGAGATCTTGCCATTGGCAACGACGTGGATGGAACTGGAGGGTATTATGTTGAGCGAAATAAGTCAAACAGAGAAAGACATGTATCCTATGATCTCACGGATAGGAGGAATTCTTAATCGCAGGAAACAAGCTGAGGGTTGCTGGAGTGGGGGGTGGGGTGGGAGGGATGGGGTGACTGGGTGATAGACACTGGGGAGGGTAGGTGCTCTGGCAAGCGCTGTGAATTGTGCAAGACTGTTGAATCTCAGATCTGTACCTCTGAAACAAATAATGCAATCTATGTTAAGAAAAAAAAAAAAAGAGGGCGCCTGGGTGGCTCAGTTGGTTAAGCGACTGCCTTCGGCTCAGGTCATGATCCCGGAGTCCCGGGATCGAGTCCCGCATCGGGCTCCCTGCTCGGCAGGAAGCCTGCTTCTCCCTCTCCCACTCCCCCTGCTTGTGTTCCCTCTCTCGCTGTGTCTCCCTCTGTCAAATAAATCAATAAAATCGTAAAAATATATATCTTTAAAGAAATCCAGTTCCGGGACATCCGTGCCGTCCAACACTAGTACGGGGTGGGCGGGGGAGGTGCTCTAGAAGAGTTAAATATTGATGATGATGATGATGATGATGGAGAAGAAGAAGAAGGAGGAGGAGGAGGAGGAGGAGGAGGAGGAGGAGGAGGAGGAGGAGGAGGAGGAGGAGGAGGGGAACTGTTCCATGCTATTAAGGGTAAAACAAAAACAAGGCGTAGAACTTCCTCTGGCTCGTAAAGGGGGAAAAAAAAAATGGTTTGGGTTTTGTTTTTTGTTTTTTCTTTCTTCCTGTTTCAACTAAGCGCATTTCAGGGCACCTGACTGGCTCCGGTCGGAGGAGGCCCACGCGACTGCGACTCTTGATCTGCAGGGGTCGTGAGTTCCAGCACCATGCTGGATGATCACTCAAAAAGCTTTCAAAAACAAACACGCAAACAACCGACACCGAGCAGCATTAACCATCAAAGATACACACCTGTGACGAATACGACGTCAGAGGAAACCACGAGCAGCAGTAGCAGAGGATAGGACACTAGAGGGCAACAGAGCCCCATCCATAGGTGCTAGGGGCACTTGAACGCTTTCTGTGTCCACTAGGGACCTCGAAAAAACTTCACTCCCCTATCCAGGGAGGAGAGGGGAGAAGCAACCTCCAGCAAGAATTCCTTTGATTATCTTAATCGCAGGAAACAAACTGAGTGTTGTTGGAGTGGGGGGTGGGGTGGGAGGGATGGGGTGACTGGGTGATGGACACTGGGGAGGGTGTGTGCTCTGGTAAGCGCTGTGAATTGTGCAAGACTGTTGAATCTCAGATCTGTACCTCTGAAACAAATAATAATGCAATCTATGTTAAGAAAAAAAAAAGAAGAAGAAGAAGAAGGAGGAGGAGGAGGAGGAGGAGGAGGAGGAGGAGGTAGCAGGAGGGGAAGAATGAAGCGGGGGGAAATCAGAGGGGTAGACGAACCATGAGAGACGATGGACTCTGAACAACAAACTGAGGGTTCTAGAGGGGAGGGGGGTGGGAGGATGGGTTAGCCTGGTGGTGGGTATTGAGGAGGGCCCATTCTGCATGGAGCAGTGGGTGTTGTGCACAAACAATGAATCATGGAACACTTCATCTAAAACTAATGATGTAATGTATGGGGATTAACATAAGAATAAAATAAAAGAAAAAAAAAAGAATTCCTTTGATTAAAGGTAACTCTTACTACATTGAACTTCACCATTTCGGGGCACCTGGGGGGTGGCTCAGTCGTTAAGCGTCCGCCTTCGGCTCAGGTGACGAGCCCAGGGCCCTGGGATCGAGCCCCACATCGGGCTCCCTGCTCCGCGGGAGGCCTGCTTCTCCCTCTCCCACTCCCCCTGCCTGTGTTCTCTCTCTCGCTGTCTCTCTCTGTCAAATAAATAAATAAAATCTTTAAAAAGTAAATAAATAAATAAATAAATAAATAAATAAAATAAACTTCACCATTTCAACATGGACCTTTAATGGTTTCCTTCCCAACCAAGCCTTTCTCCTTGCCTCCTCCTTACCCGCGTGAATCCCTGATCCCACTTCACAACATCCCCCCCCCCCCCACACACACACCAGGCTGAAAACTGTTCTCTCTAAACCATAAATCCTGAGCATCAGGAAAGTACACGAGGAAACACAGACGAGAGAGAGAGAGAGAGAGAGAGAGAGAGAGAGAGAGAGAGAGAGAGACCAAGCAAATAATGTGGCTCTGAAGGCTGGACATCGATCGAGTTGAGAGAAAGGACCAGACATCACAAACTCGAAAAGAAGGTTTTCCTTTAAAGCTGATCTCTTCCTGAGTTGGCTAAACTACGTTCTTTACTGGTACGGCCTCCACTCAAGAGTGCGACGATCAAAAGAAGGTTTCGCAGTAAACACTTCACGGGTGCATCTATTAAAAAAAAAAAAGAAAAGAAAAGAAAAAAAAGGGCGCCTGGGTGGCTCAGTTGGTTAAGCGACTGCCTTCGGCTCAGGTCATGATCCCGGAGTCCCGGGATCGAGTCCCGCATCGGGCTCCCTGCTCGGCAGGGAGTCTGCTTCTCCCTCTGACCCTTCCCCCCTCTCATGTGCTCTCTGTCTCTCTCATTCTCTCTGTCTCAAATAAATAAATAAAATCTTTAAAAAAAAAAGTTCACGGGTGCAGGCTTCACATTGGTTTTTCAAGTACACGTATTTCAGGGCACCTGGCTGGCTCGGTCGGAGGAGGCCCACGCGACCGCGACTCTTGATCGGCGGGCGTCGTGAGTTCCAGCACCGCACTGGATGGGTGTACAGATTACATACACAAGCAGACAGGCAAAAGGAATTAGAATCGCTATGGTGATTTCGAAGAAAACAAAACAAAACTCAGGAAACAAAGTCGTCCTCTCCGGGCCCGTTTCATGCTTATGTATAGAGGCGATAGAGACCCTGTGATGTTGGCAGACAAAAGAGACAGGTCGGTGGATGGAACGCCACAGATACCCAAACAGATAGGCCCAAGCCCGACAGAAGTTTGACAAATGCGCAAAGGCCATTGGAAGGAGGAAAGACGGCCCACCTCCCCACGAAATCAGAGGGCAGGCATCAGACATCCACAGACCCAACACGCAGGCAAGCAGGCAGACAAAGAAACAAGAAAGCTGGGGCGCCTGGCTGGCTCAATCCGTGAACCGTCCGCCTGCCTTCGGCTCAGGCCCTGAGCTCAGGGTCCGGGGATCCAGCCCCACATCGGGCTCCCTGCTCGGCGGAGACTCTGCTTCTCTCTCTCTCAATCTCTCTCTCTCTCTCTCTCTCTCTCTCTCCCTCCCTCCCCCCTCCCTCCCCCCCCCCCCTCCTCTCAAATAAATAAAAGTCTTTTAAAAAGAATAATTAAAAAAAAAAAAAAAAAGGAAGAAAAGAACGTCACTCACTCCCCTTCCGGCATAGGGAGGACATCTTCGGGGGGGGGCGGGGGATGGGGGGGATGCCTCTCGGGAGAAAAGGGGGAGATTCAGCGAGTCAGCGCACCCTCCTTGCACCTGTGTGTGTGTGGGGGGGGGGTGGTTTGTGTGTTTCCTTGCCGCTGCTCGTTTTTTACAAGTGTATATAGAGTTCAAAACAGTATGCTGGTTTCCTTTATATCTAAGTCTTATCTCGGGTTTGGGTTCTGATGGGAGGAGGGAGGGCCACCTTTTCTTCCGACATGGTGGAGAAGGAGAAGAGGGATGCAGGCCTGTGCATATTCTTTTCCGTCGTGGGGTGAGCAGAGGACTCGGATTCAGCTCTTGCTGGATGGGATCTAATTTCTCTGTAAACAATCAGGCAAGATATCAGGCGAACAGAGGGCGAGCAAAGGTTAGCAGAACATGGACAAGATTGGCTATGGGTGCTGGAGTTTCCAAAGCAAGGATTTCATCAGAGGCACGTGAATGTCAAAGATTTCCAGGGACCATGTTCATGGATGACTTGGGGTATAGGTCATTTCAAAGTTACGGTGCTACCACCCGGTCACTTGAGCATACTGTCTCCAGCTCACGGCTGCAGATGCGATATGGGGCTCCTCCAGGGATGGAATTGTGCCAGAGAAAGGGAGACAGCAGCCTGTAATTGAGCCTAAGGTGTGTCTGAGAGAGTGACTCTCTAAAGTGCCTTGAGGCAGAAGGAGACCAGCTAGATTTGTCTTTGCTAGGTATTTGTGGCAATGGGGTCGGTGTGGCTGGTGGGTGTTGTCTGTTTATTTTCTAGATTCAGAGAAAGAACTCTTCAAGTGGAAGTATTTGCACAAGGGGTCTGGCAGGATGGGAGGGTGCAGGGGTCGGTCCATTTAACAAGATAACAGGAGGATCAGGCCTTTTAAGAACTAGGCAAAGAGAGGAGTTTAGCTTTGGTCATCACAGCACCTGGCACCTCAGCAGAAACAACAGAAGGTTCCCAGGATGAATTGAGTTGCAGGAGTCAGCGTGAGCAGACCCCACCACCCTCAGCCCTTATCCCTCAGCGCCCCCCCCCCCCGCCCCCCAGGCACACACACCCGGGCAGGCAGCGGCTATAGTCCACTCCGAGCTCCAGATCTGGGTCCCGCCCCCCCACCCCCACCCCCACCCCCACCCCCACCCCCACAGGGCTCCCCTGTCCTCTTCTCAGCCAGAGATGTATATGGGAGGGTGGTCCCAGAACAAATCTCCCCTCATCCACGGAAACCTTGCCAACACTTCGACCACTTTGCCTGAGCTACCAACTCATCTGTACCCGTGCGTGATTTTTTCCCTATGGACCAGGGGCCTAGTTACCAACTTAGGATGGACAGCCCCCCCCCCCCCCCCAGCCTACTGTTCCAATTCGACCAGAGGACTTCAGTTGGGGGGGGATGGGGGGGCTGGGGCTGGGGCTGGGGCGGCTGATGGGACGTTCAGGGTGATCCATTCTAATGGGCCTCATTCAATCGCTTCATTCAAATGCAGAAAGCTTTCTGTTAAAGTCAGAGCCTGGAGCTTCCCTCCATTCAATGGCTTTCCTCAACTCCCCCTAACCCTTAGGCTGCAGCTTGCAAACTTCGGAGAGAGATGAGGGAGGGAGGGAGGGAGGGAGGGAGGGAAGGGAGGGAGGGAGGGAGGGAGGGAGGGAAGGGAGGGAGGGAGGAGGGGAAGGGGAAAGAGGGTGTCTGAAGAGCTCACCTCATCTGGGGGCAAAAAGAGTCCCCTCCTTTTCCTAACCCACGAAACTCCAGTAAACCCTTTGGGAATCATGAATGTGGGGGATGATGTCTTACTATACTGCCTTCCAGGGATGGGTGTGCAGGTAGGAGGGTGTGGCATGGTGTGGCTGGCTGAGTCTGAGGAGGACCTTGAACACATGATGGTGGTATCTTAGCGGTCAGAGGCCAAACACAAGCATGGAGTGATAAGGGCTAAGGGCTAAGGGCTAAGGGAGGCCTGACAGGGACCGTTCTAACTCATCCACCGAGTTATGGGCCCAGCAAGCACACTCCTCTAAATCAACATTAACAGTTTATTGATTGTTGGGGCACCTGGGTGGCTCAGTCATTAAGCATGTGCCTTCGGCTCAGGTCATGATCCCAGGGTCCTGGGATCGAGCTCCGCATCGGGCTCCCTGCTCCGCGGGAAGCCCGCTTCTCCCTCTCCCACTCCCCCTGCTTGTGTTCCCTCTCTCGCTGTGTCTCTCTCTGTCAAATAAATAAATAAATACAATCTTAAAAAAAAAAAAAACAAAACAGTTTATTGATTATCCATCGACCTGTCCTCCCTCTCCCACCTGCTTCCCAAGGGAAATCCTCGGTCTCATTCCACGTAGTCACTGGCTGTTTTCGCACACCACCTTCCTGTCCAGTAAGAGGAGGAAGGAAGATGGACAAACAGGAACCAGCCCCACAGATGGCACCTCTGCACAGAGGGGTGAGTGTGAGTCTCATTGGGCCAACTGTGACTCTGAGCCATGATCCCAGGGTTGTTTAAAATATGGAACAGAAGGAGCACCTGGGTGGCTCAGTCAGAACAGCACATGACTCTTGATCTCAGTCAGGGTCCTGAGTTCAAGCCCTACACTGGGACTACAGATGATGAAAAATGAATGAATGAATGAATGAATGAATGAATGAATGAATGAATGAATTTTTAAAAATAAAGTATGTAATGTTTATCTCTTTAAAAAAAAAAAATGGAATGGAGGGGCGCCTGGGTGGCTGCCGGTTGAGCATCTGCCTTCAGCTCAGGTCATAATCTCAGGGTGCTGGGATCGAGCCCCACCCCTCTGGGGCTCCCTGCTCAATGGGGAGTCTTCTCCCTCTCCCTCTGCCCCTCCACCCACCCATGCGTGCAAGCTCTCTGTCTCTCTGTCTCTCTGTCTCTCTGTCTCTCTGTCTCTCTCTCTCTGTGTGTGTTTCTCTCTCTGTCTCTGTCTCTCTCTGTGTGTCTCTCTCTCTGAAATAAATAAATAAAAACAAACAATCAAACTTCAAAAAGGAAAAGGGCAGGGACATTTATGATTATTCATGGCGAAAGTTGGAGCACGTATATTCAGGAAACATATGTACCATAGATTCCCATGTTTACTTCGGGGTGGAGACCTGACATCTGAATGAGGCAAAACTGAGTCCCTGATGTCAGGAGGTTATCTGAGGACAAGGAGAAGAGGCTGTGGGCATGCTCTGAGAGCTGGTACAACCTGGATGGGGTCTTAGGCTCCTTTTCTCAGGTAAGGAATCAGGACCTCGCTTCTTCATAGGCTGCAGCCATTATCAGTTGACCTTGAGTCCAGACTTCTGCAGAGACAGCCAGTATTTGGTAGCAGGGCCTGAAAAGACACAATAGCTGACTAGGGGGAAACAGTTCCCTGAAAAACCAGCTTTAAGCTTTCTGCTAGCATCAACCTCATTAACCTTATGGGGCACGGTTTCAATCCCCACCCCCACCCCACCCCCACCCCCACCCCCACCCCCACCCCCACCCCCACCCCCACCAAGTGAGGATCATTCCTCAGTCTTAGGGAATTGGGATGATGATGGCTGTGGCTATTCTTTCATCTCCTCAGGGGAGGTAGGTTTTGGGTAAACGACAGTTTCTGTAAATCTTAGCTGTAACATGGCTATGTTCAGGGCTAAACAGAAGTTTTTAACCTACAGGTTAAAAGGGAATAAAAATAACAGGGAGTCAGACATGCTACATTTTTCCCTGTTAAAATTTCCCCTTGTCCATCCTGCATTCCATTTCTATGACACATGGGCAGAGGTCTGCCTTCTTTATTTAACTGCTTCAAGCTGAATTAGGGTGCAGTAGAGGCTTTGGAATGGAAGGATCTGAGACACTGCAGGTCGCAATTTTTGGTCCCTTGTGCTAATGGAGGGGGTCTCAGAGATAGTTCCTTATCTGAGAACTTGGTTATTTTTCTACATGGTTTGGGACTACATGACACCATTGATTTTATCCCCAAGTGTAGTCTAAGGAATAGTAACAGTAGAGTCAAACCCAATTCTCTCATTCTCTCTCAAATTGATCTGATATCGGTGGGTATCCAAGAATACAGATCAGTAAATTAGTCTGAGCCCCTCCCCTGGGGGGGGGGCGGTAGGTTGTGGTGGTGAAGGGCTTCTGGTAGCCAAGTAGCTTAGTGTTTGATTTTATTTACATGGGTTCTTTTTTATTTTTTTTTTTCTTTAAAGATTTCTATTAAGTAATCTCTACACTCAATGTGGGGCTCGAACTCACAACCCCGAGATCTAGAGTCGTATGTTCTACCAGCTGAGCCAGCCAGGTGCCCCTATTTATATGGGTTCTTATTTTCCAAAGAGGAGTTAATACAGGTGCAGCAAGGTGGAATTAAGGATCATAGACTCTGCCTCATTCAGCAAGTGATCTTGTAGTTAATAAGAGGCATTTCTATGGAAACAAAAGGAAAACATGGTTAATGGTTGGAACAAGGGATACACCTGGTGTCTAAGTCCAGAGGGCTGCCAGTGAGAAGGTCTCTAGATGTCAGGCTTGAAGCATCCTCCAATAGAGTGGGAGTGGGCAGGGGCAATCTGACTAATTTTTCTGGCGTATAGTTCAAATGTCTCATTTTGAGTGACTCATAGAGCAACAGGCACAAAGATTGTCTATATATGAGTTATTGTGGTCATTTCCCTGAAATTTATTTCAAGTTGTCCAGCTTTCATTTGCCAGACTTCAGGAAAAAGGACAGTTTTAGTTCTTAATGATTGTAAGATAAGAGAATGGGAGAATGTTCTGAAACAAATAATGCAATATATGTTAAGGGGAAAAAAAGAAGAAGAAGAAGAAGGAGGAGGAGGAGGAGGAGAAAAGGAGGAGGAGAAAAGAAGAAGGAGAAGAAAAGAAGAAGACGAAAAGAAGAAGAAGAAGAAAAGAAGAAGGAGAAGAAAAGAAGAAGAAGAAAAGAAGAAGAAGAAGAAGAAGAAGAAGAAGAAGAAGGAGAGAAGAAGAAGAAGAAAAGAAGAAGAAGAAGAAGAAGAAGAAGAAGAAGAAGAAGGAGAGAAGAAGAAGAAGAAGGAGAGAAGAAGAAGAAGAAGAAGAAGAAGAAGAAGAAGAAGAAGAAGGAGAAGAAGAAGAAGAAGGAGAAAAGAAGAAGAAGAAGAAGAAGAGGAGGAGGAGGAGGAAGAAGGAGGAGGAGGAGGAGGAGGTAGCGGGAGGGGACGAATGAAGCGGGGGGGAAATCGGAGGGGCGGACGAACCATGAGAGACGATGGACTCTGAACAACAAACTGAGGGTTCTAGAGGGGAGGGGGGTGGGAGGATGGGTTAGCCTGGTGGTGGGTATTGAGGAGGGCCCATTCTGCATGGAGCACTGGGTGTTATGCACAATGAATCATGGAATACTTCATCTAAAACTAATGATGTAATGTATGGGGATTAACCTAAGAATAAAAAAATAAATTAATTAAAAAAAAGAGAGAGAATGGGAGAATGTTGGAAACCTTAGTTTGAAGAGTCACAGTCAGATACTCAAGGAAACCAGAAGGATCCAGGATCCAGTCCAGTTTTATAGGCAAACAATAAACGTTCAAAGATAATTAATCTAACACTCACAAAAGTGTGTTATTGAAATGTAATCTTTCTCTCTAAAGTCACCTTCATTCCTGTCAAAGATAGCCAAAAGAAGATTAATTTGTTTGTAAAACAAGTCCAGTTTTAACAAACTTGGCCCAATCATCTACGTAGGGACAGCAAGAATAGCAATTGACCATATATGGGGTCTTTCTTCTCTTTTCTTTTTCCTTTCCTTCTTTTAAATCTGCTTTGATGGAGCTTTTTACAAGGAATTTTAGATTGATCCTTTAACTGCCTTTTTAAAGCCGAGAACCAAGCCAAATATTGGCCATCAGATTCGCCTGCAAGACTTGTAGATTTGCGGAGGGGTAGACGAACCAGGAGAGACGATGGACTCTGAAAAACAAACTGAGGGTTCTAGAGGGGAGGGGGGTGGGAGGATGGGTTAGCCTGGTGGTGGGTATTGAGGAGGGCGCATTCTGCATGGAGCACTGGGTGTTGTGCACAAACAATGAATCATGGAACACTACATCTAAAACTAATGATGTGATGTACGGGGATTAACATAAGAATAAAAAAAATTACAAAAAAAAAAAAGACTTGTAGATTTGGGTGAATTCCTCTCTTCTTTGAGGGCCTCCAAATTTCCTGAAGTTCCTGCATCTGCCAGGAGGTGGTACTCTTCACTCACCTGGTAAGGTTGAGGGGACCTCTCTAAGCAAGGTTATCAGGCCAACATTTCTAAGGGGCTTTACTGGCTCCATAAAGTCAATCTGACTTTCTTAAAGCAGTCTCACCATATCTGAGTCTACGCATGTGTCTCTTCGAGATGACAGTCCAGGGGCACCTGGCTGGCTCAGTCGGTAGAGAGCACGACTCTTGATCTCAGGGTTGTGAGTTCGAGCCCCACGTTCAGTGTAGAGATTATTTAAAAAATAAAATCTCGGAGGAGCGCCTGGGTGGCTCAGTCGTCAAGCGTCTGTCGGCCTTCGGCTCAGGTCATGATCCCAGGGTCTTGGGATCGAGCCCCACATCGGGCTCTCTGCTTGGCCGGGAGCCTGCTTCTCCCTCTCCCGCTCCCCCTGCTTGTGTTCCCTCTCTCGCTGTGTCTCTCTCTGTCAAATAAATAAATACAATCTTAAGAAAGAAAAAAAGAGTACACTAACAATCCAAGAAAACCTTGTCATTTTAACATAGAAAACCCAAATCTCAATCTTATACCAGTGTGCTTTTCTTCTTCTTTTTTTTATTCTTATGTTAATCCCCTACATTACATCATTAGTTTTAGATGTGGTGTTCCATGATTCATTGTTTGTGCACAACACCCAGTGCTCCATGCAGAATGGGCCCTCCTCAATACCCACCACCAGGCTAACCCATCCTCCCACCCCCCTCCCCTCTAGAACCCTCAGTTTGTTGTTCAGAGTCCATCGTCTCTCATGGTTCGTCCGCCCCTCCGATTTCCCCCGCTTCATTCGTCCCCTCCCGCTACCTTCTTCTATTTTTTTTTTCTTCTTCACATAGATTGCGTTATTTGTTTCAGAGGTACAGATCTGAGATTCAACAGTCTTGCACAATTCACAGCGCTTGCCAGAGCACCTACCCTCCCCAGTGTCTATCACCCAGTCACCCCATCCCTCCCACCCCACCCCCCACTCCAGCAACCCTCAGCTTGTTTCCTGCGATTAAGAATTCCTCCTATCCGTGAGATCATAGGATACATGTCTTTCTCTGTTTGACTTATTTCGCTCAACATAATACCCTCCAGTTCCACCAGTGTGCTTTTCAAACTGCCTTCTCCCAAGCTCAGTCAGTCCTGACCATGCATAAAATTCCTTTTCAAAAATTCTCCTTCACAAACCCCTTCCACAATTTCCTTTTTCATTCAGACTCGGTCTTAAAGTTTTCTTTCTTTAAGTACCCAGTCCCGTTTCAGTACACCATTACTTCCTTTTCCCTCAACAAAAAAAATGTTTTCTCATTTCTTGTACCTCTTTTACACGTCTCCTACCTTCCCACACACGGAGTTGTTTTTGTTATCATTTTGTAGCAGTCCCAATTCCATGTGGCAGAATTTTAATTCTTAGAAATCTCAGTCTCTGGTGAAACGTTAGTAGTAACCAATGGCGCACTCTCTATTACACCAGAATTCTTTAGATTGGCAAATGTATGAATATATTTCATAAATTTTATTTATTTGACAGAGAGAGACACAGCGAGAGAGGGAACACAAGCAGGGGAAGGGACAGAGGGAAAAGAAGGTTCCCCAATGAACAGGGAGCCCAATGCGGGGCTCGATCCCAGGACCCTGGGATCATGACCTGAGCCGAAGGCAGACGCTGAACGACTGAGCCACCCAGGCACCCAAACGTGGTTGGTTGGTTGGTTGGTTTTTATAAAGGTGATGGAGAGGTATATTTTGATAACCACAAATACAGGCTCACTGTTGTGACGGGAGCGTGGCACATTCCACTGCCCACCCAACGGCTTGTAACGCAGGGAGAACCGAATCCAAGTGCTTTTATGACAAAGAAAAGAAAGAAAAGGAAAGAAAGAAAGAAAGAAAGAAAGAAAGAAAGAAAGAAAGAAAGAAAGAAAGAAAGAAAGAAAGAAAGAAAGAAAGAAAGAAAGAAAGAAAGAAAGAAAGAAAGAAAGAAACGCAAAGTTGATTATTTGTATTATGTGTGACATTGATAGCTCCAAAACCACGTCTTTTTAAAATAAACCAACAACCTTGAATTGGCTTTAACGCCAAAGAAGTTGCACCTGCGTCCACTAAAAAGTCAATCGATTGTTTTCCCCCATCAGACTCCTTGGGGAAAGTCTGAAGCGGGCGGTCTAAGATCAGCGGAGCCCTCGGGCCCCTTCCTGCTAGTTTGGGAGGTGCTCCAATTTAAACCTCATAAGGAGGTGGCCCAAGGGCTTGGGCCCAAGGGCAAGGGCTTTTGCTCCTTGATAAGGGGGTGGGGAGGAGGAGGAGGAGGAGGAGGAGAAAGGGGAGCCCATGGCACCCGGGGGGGGGGGGGGGCGGGGGGGGCGGGGGTAGGGAAGGGCGGCTGAGACGGCGGCAGGGGAGTAGAGCACTCCAGGCACACACACCAGTGGTGCAGAAACGGGGCAGGGGAGGCGGCAAGGGAGCCATTGGTAAGGCCCAGGGCACATATACATTTACAGTTTTGGACGAACCTTTTCTTTTTTTTCGCCTCCGCCTCCGCCTCCGCCTCCGCCTCCGCCTCCGCCTCCGCCTCCGCCTCCGCCTCCGCCTCCGCCTCCGCCTCCGCCTCCGCCTCCGCCTCCGCCTCCGCCTCCGCCCCTTTCTTCATCTCCTTCTGCTTAATAGGCTTTGTCTGTGGTGGCTTTTCAGCCCTCCGGAAGCCAGTGGGTTGGGCATCGGTTCTGGTGCCTGTACTTGGGGAGGAGGAGGAGTGGATTTCAGATTTCTAGCATCGGCCTGTCTTCCTCCTCTTCTTCATTATTTTGACTGTTGGGAAGTGGGGGTAAGGTCAGGTGTGTTAAATTTTTGTCTATCTCTGGGCCGTCCCTTGGGTCCCTTACCTTGAGGCATCTTTATTGTGGAGTGACATAAGAGTCTGAATGTAGGGAATTTCATCCCAGATCATGTGAGCTTGAAAAACTGGGTTTATTCTTATCTGAGTTTTACCATGCCCGATTTTTACGAGCACCTGCCTCTAAACTCTTTAAGTAGGGGCACCTGTGTGGCTCAGGCAGTTAAGTGTCTGCCTTGCGTTCACATCATGATCCTGGGGTCCTGGGATGGAGCCCCACATCCGGCTCCCTGCTCCGCGGGGAGTCTGCTTCTCCCTCTCCCAATGCCCCCCCACCCCCAGCTCGTGTGCTCTCTCACTCGCTTTCTTTCAAAGACATAAATAGAATCTTTAATAAAAATAAAACTCGGGGCACCTGGATGGCTCAGTGGTTAAGCGTCTGCCTTTAGCTCAGGTCATGATCCGAGGGTCCTGGGATCAAGCCCCTGCATCGGGCTCCCTGCTCGGCGGGAAGCCTGCTTCTCCCTCTCCCACTCCGCCTGCTTGTGTTCCCTCTCTCGCTGTGTCTCTCTCTGTCAAATAAATAAATAAAATCTTTAAAGAATAAAATAAATAAAATAAAATAAAATAAAATAAAATAAAAATAGAACTCATTAAATAGAGCTCCTTTACAAATGGATGTTAGCAATAGCACCCGGAGGTGGAGGAAATACCTCACATGTATAACACATACGGACACATAGACACAAACAAGATGCAAACAAATTTTAGCCTTTGTTTCAGTCTTATTTGTGGAGAGGACATGAATGGAGAGGACACGAAAGACCCAATGTTCAAATCTCCCTCTTTTAGTAAAACAAATGCAACTGCGAAGCAGCATTACCGTGTACAGATCCCACCCGTCAGTTGTTTTCCATTCCCAATGGAAACAGGGTCGGTTTTATGCAAAGATAGCAAAAGCTGCAGCAACCAACCAACCAACCAACCAACCAACCAACCAACCAACCAACCAACCAAATGAAGACCAGAGCATCTCCCTGAGTGTTGGTTCCTCCCCAAAAGTCGGGGCTTCACTGAGGGAACCAAAGAGCTTCCTAGTTTCTGATCACCCAGTCTCCTAGCAGGCTTTCTCTAATTGTGTACACAATTCAGACATGTCAAAAGAACCCCGCTTGGGCCATCTGAGACTCGTGTTATCGTGAAATGTTTCCCATGCAAGTAAGCACTTGCAAGTATAGGCTCCCTATGCATTGTACATGTAGCGTGCAGGTGTTTCTTGTGAGGGTGGGCCGTTGTTTCCTCAACATTTGGTGCAGGGTTCTACAGAGTTTTGGTTTGTTTCGTTGGTTTGGTTTTCTGCACACGTGTGTGTGTGTGGGGGGGGTGGTGTGGTGTGTTGTGTGGTGTGTATCTGTGTGCACGGTATCTATCGCTGCTGCGCAGCTAGCTGATCCTCAGGGTGCATCATCCTAACACCGCAATGGCTCGAAACAGCATTTCTTTATCGATAACTTCCTGGTGCTTGCCCTGGGTGGCCCCTTGGGTTCTGCGGGTTTACGCCGGGCTCACTCAAGCAGTGGCTTTCGGCCAGAGGGTCAACTTTCACACGTCTGGCAGTCGGTGCCGCCGAGCACCGGGCTGCCTCTGTTGTCAATGCCTCTCATGCTCCAGTCAGCTAGACTGGCTTTCTTACGTGGAGGTCTCAGGACGGCATGCCAAGAAGGTCGAGAACGCCGGCAGACCACCTCTTCAGGTGTAGGCTGTGAAACCAGCCAAGTGTCACTTCTGCTCTATTCTTTGGGTCAAGACAAGTCCCAAGACCCGGTCCAAAATCAAGGGACAGAGCAATCAAGCCTACCTCTGGATAGCAGGAGCATCGAAGTCATAGGACGTGAGGGTGCACACGTGCCGGGACGTGAGGGACACACGGTTGTCGGTCTGCCACAAGGGATTCCTAAACCCTATGCCGCGATGCACATTTTTGCAAAAGTAAGCTTTACGTTTTAGCATCTAAAACATGATTTCCTTTGAATCAACCCCTAGAATTGGATTCACCAGGAAGAAGGGGAAGATGCGTTTTCCAGCCTCTTGATACAGAAGCTCTTGATTTCCAGAGGGCACTTGGAGGACCCTTCACCAGTCTCTGCTTTGTAAGGCGGGGGGAATTTTTTTTTTTTAAGATTTTATTTATTTATTTATTTGTTTGTTTGTTTGTTTGTTTATTTATTTGAGACAGAGAGAGAGAGAGAGAGAGAGAGAGAGAGAGAGAGAGAGAGAGAGAGAATGAATGAGAGAGAGCACATGAGAGGGGGGAGGGTCAGAGGGAGAAGCAGACTCCCTGCTGAGCAGGGAGCCCGATGCGGGACTCGATCCAGGGACTCCAGGATCATGACCGGAGCCGAAGGCAGCCGCTTAACCAACTGAGCCACCCAGGCGCCCAAGGCGGGGGAAATTTAATTGGCCAACCCCCCATGAAAAAGCGACCGATCACGTTCCGACGTCCGAATTAAAGGCAGGCTTCCTTTTTAAAGGCATCCATAGAGCAGCCAGCTCCGTGGCAAGGAGCCGGACTTCTGTGTGTCTGATGAGGAATCCCATTCTCGGCATAAAGGCAATCTCGGGGAGCAGTCGGAGGCAGACCAGATCTCAGATCCACCAAACCCAAGAAATCCCTTGTGATCTGAATGGCTGAATTTGTTGAGGTTTCCCTCCCGATGGCTAAGAAGATGCCTTCCTATCACAGATGACAAAACACAAACCAACAAAACCCCGATAGCTGGGCAGGGTCTTCAAGAAAGGGCCCCTTTTTCATGGAAGCCAACTCTTCCATCTCGCGCCACCCGCCATCATGGAGAGGAAGTCTCTCGGGATGAACGAATGCCTTTGCAATCTACGTTAACCGACTCTCTTTTCCGATAGGCTGACACTCTTTCCCCTCGTGGACACGTCCCGAGATCGGCAGGCTTCGGTGCATCGGTCTTCTGTGCACCAAAAGCCGTGCGAAGGCCCCTGTCGTCGAAATGTATTCGGCAGGGACGCTAGTGAAGAATTTTAAACCAGTCTAGCCCGGTTCAGTCCTTCAGTCCTTTTTTTTCTCCTTTCTTACATGACCGCTGTGTCCTAAAAGGATACAACTGAGGAAACTCCAGATGGAACAGAGGCAAAGGGAAGGGGGGCAGAGCTTCCGTGTTCCGTGACCCCTCTCCAGGAACGCCTCTGTCCCCACCATTTCAGGCGTTCAAGCAACCTGGAAGCTCCCCGAATTAGGTTAGTTCTTCTTCGAAGGGGCGGGGGTCGGGGTGGGGAAGGTTGGGGAGCGCCGAGGTTTGGAAACATTGCAGGGCAATCAAGGCTATTGCCAAATCTCGAGTCCGTGCAGAGGTACGTAAGGTACACGTAAGGCCGGGATGGGGGGCGGGGCGTGGCGGGGCGGGGGTGGGTGGGTGCGCGCGCCTGGCGGGGAGGGTTGCGGTGTGTGTCCATGTGCGTTCAGCAGGTGTAGGGGAGGAAGAATGTTCCCTCTAACTTCCCTTTCTACTCCCTGTTGGGGGAGAACAGTGAAGAGAGCCCGGGTGAGGGCGAGGGCGACGGTGACGGCGAGGGCGACGGTGACGGCGGGTGGGGGCGAGGCGCGGACAGGAAGGGGGGAGGGGTAGTAGAGGTGTTTATTTCTTTTGGCGGTGATGGAAATGTTCTGGAAATTGCAGTGAAGGTTGTGCAGCTTTGTGAGCCACCTTAAAAAAAAAGAAAAAAAGGCCACCCAATGGCCCACTTTTAAGAGTATGCGAAATATGGCATGCGAATTGTATCTCCACTTCGAAAATCTGTGACGAAACAATGTGATGGACATAGGGAAGGAGGGAGGGACGGACGGGACCCTCACCCTCACCCTCACCCTCACCCTGGCTCTCTTCACCGTTCGATCCATGGATCGATCGATCCATCGATCCATCGATCCATCGATCCATCCATCCATCTATACATGCCATGCATGCAGTCTGTCGGTTCCTGTAGACATCAAAGGGGGGGGAGGGGAAGGGGGCCACGAGGGGAGGGGAAGGGAGGAGGGGAAGGGAGGAGGGG
>NW_026991769.1:192500-195000 GCF_029215605.1 Mirounga angustirostris | reverse complement strand
GCGCGCCGCGCACGCAACGCACGCAACGCACGCAACGCACAGCGCGGGGCCGGGCGGGGGGGAAAAAAAAGAGCACGGGCACGACCGGGGGCGGGAAGGGGCCGAGGCGCGGCGGTCGCCCCCGACCGCCGGCCCCCGCCCCGACCCAACCCCGCGACACGCCAACCCGCCTCTCCCCCCACGCACAACCGGGCGCGCTCCGCCGCACGGAGCGACGGACGACGACACGGCGCCCTCCCACGACGCCCCGCCGAGCCCCGACCCACCCACCGCGGGCTCGGGGCACGCAGCGCGGCGCGGCCACAACCCGGGGGGAAGCGCGCAGCGGCGGGCGGCGCCACGGCGTCCCGCGGGCCGCCGCCGGGGCACGCATCCCCGGGGCGCGGCCCCGCGCGCGACTCGGCCTCGGCGCGAGCCGCCCCGACAGGGCGTAAGGCCGGGATCGCCGGCGGGGAGGGGAGGGGCGGGGCGGGTGCGGACCCCGGACGCGCGGCGGCGGCGGGAGCCCAGGGAATGGGGCGGGCCCGGCTGGGACAACCGCGGTCGCCGCTGGGGGCACAGCAGCGAGACCGGCGGCGTTCCAGATCCGGGCCCCTTCCCCACCCCGACGGACCCACGACCGGCGCGGCACGGGACGGGACCGCGACCCCCCCCCCACGCACAGCCCGGGCGACCCCAAGACCGCGTGCGGCGCGAGGGAGCTCCCCCAGAGGGACCGCGGCGGCCACGGCCCTCAGCGCGAGCTCTCTCCTCTCTCCCATTCTCGCGGGCGGCGCCACACACCCCCCCGCCCCGGCGCCGGCCCCCTTCCTCCCCCGACACACACCCAACACACACCTCCTCCCCCACGTCCCGCACACGCGCCACCGCCGGGCGGACCCGGCGGGGCGGGGGCGGGGGCGGGGGCGGGGACGGGGCAGGGGTGATGCCAGGCAGGAGGCGGGGACCAGGCAACGAGGCGGAGGAGGGGCCACCGTGTCTGCACTTAGGGGGACGGAGGGCCCGGCGGCCGAGCCGACCCCTCCCCACCTGAGGACAGAGCCCACAGGCGGGCAGGGCAGGCACCAGCAGAACGGGCCCTGCGAGGGAAACCCCCAGCCGCGCCAACCCCCAAGGGCGAGAGACCCCAGGGGCAGCGATTGATCGTCAAGCGACGCTCAGACAGGCGTAGCCCCGGGAGGAACCCGGGGCCGCAAGTGCGTTCGAAGTGTCGATGATCAATGTGTCCTGCAATTCACATTAATTCTCGCAGCTAGCTGCGTTCTTCATCGACGCACGAGCCGAGTGATCCACCGCTAAGAGTCGTACGAGTTTGGATTGTTAAGGGGGGGGGTCAACGCCCAGAGGGGAGGCCCCCCCCCCCTGGCACGGCACATTCCCCAGAGGGTGCCTCCGGCCGGGCCAGTCAAGACAGACAAGACCACACTCCGAGAAGGTCGGAAAGGTTGGACAACAGGGCGTCCGGCCACCGCCCCCCAAGCGGGGGGCGAGCCCGGACAACCCCACAGGCGCCCAGGGGGTTCCCACCTGGCCCCCCCCACACACACCGAGGACGCGAGGCAACACACGCGCCCGCCACAGCCCAACGGCCGCTGGGTAGCCCCCTCCCAGCAGCCACAAGGACCGTGGCGCAGCGCGCGGCAACCCCGGCCCCAGGGCGGGGTGGGCAGCGGGGTCTGGGGGAGAAGGGACTCCTCCTCCCCACGGGCCCAACCGCCCCGACCCAAGGCGGACGGGCGACCCCCAAAGGGTCTTTAAACCTCCGCGCCGGGACGCGCTAGGTACCTGGACAGGGGGTGGGGGACAGGCGAGGCAGGGGAGGGGACGATGCCCCAGGCCACCGCCTCGACACCAAAACCCCGGCCGCAGCCAACCGCCACAGGGCACAAACCCCGACGCTGCCGGCCCGTGACGGGGGAAGGCCCGCCGGGTGCCGCCACCGGCCCCCCCGCCACCACCCGGCGACACCACCCCACCCACCCACAAGCCACCGGGGCGGACCGGACCCCCTCTTGCTTTCCAAGACACCCCCCCAGACCACCTACCCCCCCCCCGCCGTCCCTCCCCGCACCCGCGACCCAGGCCCCCTTCTCGCCACGGAGGGCAGGGGGCTGCGGCGGGCAGCGGGGCACGAGCGGGCAAGGGCGCGCGAGGGTGGGGCAACGGAGGCCGGGAAGGAGAGGAGCCGGACCCGGGCCCGAGGCCTGGGGCAGGGCCGGGGAGGAGAGACGCGGAGTGGGTGGGCGGAAGTCCGAGCGGACATCCGACGGACCAAGAGAGAACCGTCCAGGGCGGGCGGCGGGACACGGCAGACGACGGCGGGCGCGCCCCGTGAGAGCCAAGGCTCCGAGGCCCCCCGGGGAGGGGCGGACCCGACCCCGGAAAGGCGCCACGGGGGGGGAACCGCCGGCGCACCGCAACGTCCCGAGACGCGGCGAGGGCACCGTGCGGGCGGCGGCGCGGCGACCGGGGACGACCGGCGCCGAAGGCGATGGCAGGG
>NW_026991769.1:165000-187500 GCF_029215605.1 Mirounga angustirostris | reverse complement strand
CAGGGGCACCACGGAGGGCCACGCGCACAACGCGCTCAGCACGCCCAAGCGCGTGAGCAGCGCGGCGCCGGGACGGCCCTCCCCGTGGCGGGGAGGACCGCGCACCACACGAAGCCAGGGAAGGCAAGCGAGAGTGTCCGCTGCGTCGGGGGACCCCGGGCCCGCGAGCGCCGTCAGGCAGAACACGGGAAGGCGGGGTCGGGCCGGAGCCTGCACACACCCCCCCCGCACCCCCCACCTTACCGCCACGGCGGGCAGAGGCGAAGGAGCGAGGGGCCCGCGGGCAGAACGAGAAGAGCGGTCCCATTCGCCATGAACGTCCGTCCCTCGTCTGGCGCGGCTTAGGCCCGGCCCGGGAGAGCGCGAGAGCACCACATCGATCTGGCAAAACACAAGCGCCGAGAGGAGCCCGAGGAGGGGAGAAGCCGGTGAGGACAGCAACCCGAGGGGGAGCCTGTTTGGTTTTGTTTTTTTTCGGCCTCACCGGCACCCCCTCGAAAACCCCAGGGCAGGAACAGCCGGACAACCCGAGAGAGAGGAACGCCTGACACGCGGCACGGAGCCTTGCGGGACGGGAGGTTGTCACGACCACAGCCGGGTGCCCGCAGAGTGGAGGACACAGGGTAAAGGACCCACGCGCCACCTGCCCACAACCGCCCTCGGGTGCTGGAGACCGGAGGCGGCACCAACGGCCTGGGCCACCTGGAGGCACAGGAGCCGGCGCACAGGCCCACGCGGACGGCTCAGGCCAGCGACGGCAGAGCCGGGCTTGGCATCCCTGTCAAGCCCGGAGCCCCGCCACACGCCCAGAAGCCCACCTCCCTTAAGGAGAGGATCGCCCAAACATAACGTGCCAGCACCTACCTGGCGGCAAAAAGGGCTCATTTCGGGCGAGAAAATAGCCGCGCCGCCTGGCGTGGCCTAGCCACAGGTCACCGGGATCTCCTGGGACCGTGTCCCGGCCACGGGCCCCAAGCACTAATCCATCGCCCCCGTCTCCCCCCGGAGCCCCCCCCCGCCCCCCCCGCCCCCCCCCCCCCCCCCCGGGCCATCTGGTCGACCCCCGGAACGTGGTGGCAGCCGGCAGCGAGTAGGGACTTGGCGGGAGGTGGAGCGGCCCGGATAGGCCCGCCCCCGGGTCCGCCTTTCGTCCCCAAATCGGGACTTTAGAAATTCTCACCAAGTTCTGTGGAGGCCCCTGCGGACGCCCTCCTCCCCGGGCCTCAGGACCGCCCCATGCCGGTCCCCGACTCCCGGCCGGGACTGAGGAAAGGGGGCGATGCCGCGGAGGCGTCCCCCCGAAGGCCGGACCTCAACGGGAACCGCAGCCGGGCCCCTGGGGCCCTCGCGGCCCGGCCCGGCCCGGCCCGACCCGGTCGGGTCCCCACCTCCGCAGCGGGCCTCGGAAAACTTGTTAAGAATATCGGGTCCGGGGCGCCTGGGTGGCTCAGTTGGTTAAGCGACTGCCTTCGGCTCGGGTCATGATCCTGGAGTCCCGGGATCGAGTCCCGCATCGGGCTCCCTGCTCGGCGGGGAGTCTGCTTCTCCCTCTGACCCTCCTCCCTCTCATGCTCTCTGTCTCTCATTCTCTCTCTCTCAAATAAATAAATAAATAAAAACCTTAAAAAAAAAAAAAAAAAAATATCGGGTCCGATGACCGGGACCCCACGCGTGCCCGCGGCGGGGCCCGTCGCGCCATCCATGGGCTTCCCCGCAAGGCTCAGGCCGGTCCCCAACCGCCCGAGCGTGACACGGAAGGCCCAACGGCCGACCGGAGCCACGGGCCGGATGGCGTCCGGGCGCCCGACGCAGCCTCTCCCATTCCCGCGGGCGGAGGAGGGGGCACCGGCGGGTGCTGGTCGACCCGTCCAGGCGGCCACCCTAGCGTGGCTCTCCGGGAGCGAGGCGGCGGCGCCACCACCAGCCCACAAACCTGGAGGCTCAATCTCCCGCGAGCGGAGGTCGCGCCGGTGGCCCGGAGACAGCGGGCCGATCTCGCTAGCGTCGCCGGCCTCCCGGTACTCCGCCTCGGGAACCGCGGCCAAATACAATCCCTTGCCGACATCGCTGACACTCCGGCGGGGACACGCTATCTAAAAGCGGCCGCCAGGTGGCACCCGACAACCGGCGCGAACAACAACGAGGCAGATCCGGATCGCGGGCCCGCGAAGGCGCACAGCCCGGCCGCCCGGCCGCCCGATCTCGTGGGGCACGGGCCTCCCACAGCGGCACACCTGCGGCGCCCGGGCTTCCGGGAGGACTTAAGACACATTTCGGCGGGCAAGGACCGTAAAACCGAGACCAAGCGAGTACTCCGACAACCACCACGGATGAACCTTCTCTCTTCTATCATTTTAAGGGGAGGAGGAGGTCTCTCTGAAGCATACGAAGAAAGCTCAGGACAGGAAGGGGGGGGGGGGATTGACACACACCCCCAGAAAGGTGCACATCAAATCCGTCTCTGCACGTACGCGATAACGTCCAAGGCCAACAAGCGGGGCGGGGCGTGCGGGGGCGGGGGGCGGGGCGCGCGGTGCGTGCGGGGGCGGGGGGCGGGGCGCGCGGTGCGTGCGGGGGCGGGGGGCGGGGCGGGGCGGTGCGTGCGGGGGCGGGGGGCGGGGCGGGGCGGTGCGTGCGGGGGCGGGGGGCGGGGCGGGGCGGTGCGTGCGGGGGCGGGGGCGGGGCGGGGGCAGGCGCGGAATGGGGAGGAAGGGAGTTAAAATAGTCCTTCACTCAAGAAATCCAGTTCCGCAGAATAGAGAGCCCAGAAATGGACCCTCAACTCTATGGTCAACTCATCTTTGACAAAGCAGGAAAGAATGTCCAATGGAACAAAGACAGTCTCTTCAACAAATGGTGTTGGGAAAATTGGATAGCCACATGCAGAAGAATGAAACTGGACCATTTCCTTACACCACACACAAAAATAGACTCCAAATGGTTGAAAGACCTCAATGTGAGACAGGAGTCCATCCAAATCCTAAAGGAGAACACAGGCAGCAACCTCTTTGACCTCAGCCAAAGCAACTTCTTCCTAGAAACATCGCCAAAGGCAAGGGAAGCAAAGGCAAAAATGAACTCTTGGGACTTCATCAAGATAAAAAGCTTTTGCAAAGCAAAGGAAACAGTCCACAAAACCAAAAGACAACCGACAGAATGGGAGAAGATATTTGCAAATGACATATCAGATAAAGGGCTCGTATCCAAAATCTATAAAGAACTCATCCAACTCAACACCCAAAGAACAAAGAATCCAATCAAGAAATGGGCAGAAGACATGAACAGACATTTTTCCAAAGAAGACATCCAAATGGCCAACAGACACATGAAAAAGTGCTCAATATCGCTCAGCATCAGGGAAATCCAAATCAAAACCTCAATGAGGGCGCCTGGGTGGCTCAGTTGGTTAAGCGACCGCCTTCGGCTCGGGTCATGATCCTGGAGTCCCAGGATCGAGTCCCGCATCGGGCTCCCTGCTCAGCGGGGAGTCTGCTTCTCCCTCTGATCCTCCTGACCCTCCCCCCTCTCATGCTCTCTTTCTGTCTCTCTCTCTCTCTCTCAAATAAATAAATAAAATCTTAAAAAAAAAAAAAAAACCTCAATGAGATACCACCTCACACCAGTCAGAATGGCTAAAAGTAACAAGTCAGGAAATGACAGATGTTGGCGGGGATGCGGAGAAAGGGGAACCCTCCTACACTGTTGGTGGGAATGCAAGCTGGTGCAGCCACTCTGGAAAACTGTATGGAGATTCCTCAAAAAGTTGAAACTAGAGCTGCCGTATGATCCAGCAATTGCACTACTGGGTATTTACCCCAAAGATACAAAAATAGGGATCCGAAGGGGTACGTGCACCCCGATGTTTATAGCAGCAATATCCACGATAGCCAAACTGTGGAAAGAGCCAAGATGTCCATCGACAGATGAATGGATAAAGAAGATGTGGTATATATATACATACAATGGAATATCATGCAACCATCAAAAGGAATGAGATCTTGCCATTGGCAACGACGTGGATGGAACTGGAGGGTATTATGTTGAGCGAAATAAGTCAAACAGAGAAAGACATGTATCCTAATAAGTCAAACAGAGAAAGACATGTATCCTATGATCTCACGGATAGGAGGAATTCTTAATCGCAGGAAACAAGCTGAGGGTTGCTGGAGTGGGGGGTGGGGTGGGAGGGATGGGGTGACTGGGTGATAGACACTGGGGAGGGTAGGTGCTCTGGCAAGCGCTGTGAATTGTGCAAGACTGTTGAATCTCAGATCTGTACCTCTGAAACAAATAATGCAATCTATGTTAAGAAAAAAAAAAAAAGAGGGCGCCTGGGTGGCTCAGTTGGTTAAGCGACTGCCTTCGGCTCAGGTCATGATCCCGGAGTCCCGGGATCGAGTCCCGCATCGGGCTCCCTGCTCGGCAGGAAGCCTGCTTCTCCCTCTCCCACTCCCCCTGCTTGTGTTCCCTCTCTCGCTGTGTCTCCCTCTGTCAAATAAATCAATAAAATCGTAAAAATATATATCTTTAAAGAAATCCAGTTCCGGGACATCCGTGCCGTCCAACACTAGTACGGGGTGGGCGGGGGAGGTGCTCTAGAAGAGTTAAATATTGATGATGATGATGATGATGATGGAGAAGAAGAAGAAGGAGGAGGAGGAGGAGGAGGAGGAGGAGGAGGAGGAGGAGGAGGAGGAGGAGGAGGAGGAGGGGAACTGTTCCATGCTATTAAGGGTAAAACAAAAACAAGGCGTAGAACTTCCTCTGGCTCGTAAAGGGGGAAAAAAAAAATGGTTTGGGTTTTGTTTTTTGTTTTTTCTTTCTTCCTGTTTCAACTAAGCGCATTTCAGGGCACCTGACTGGCTCCGGTCGGAGGAGGCCCACGCGACTGCGACTCTTGATCTGCAGGGGTCGTGAGTTCCAGCACCATGCTGGATGATCACTCAAAAAGCTTTCAAAAACAAACACGCAAACAACCGACACCGAGCAGCATTAACCATCAAAGATACACACCTGTGACGAATACGACGTCAGAGGAAACCACGAGCAGCAGTAGCAGAGGATAGGACACTAGAGGGCAACAGAGCCCCATCCATAGGTGCTAGGGGCACTTGAACGCTTTCTGTGTCCACTAGGGACCTCGAAAAAACTTCACTCCCCTATCCAGGGAGGAGAGGGGAGAAGCAACCTCCAGCAAGAATTCCTTTGATTATCTTAATCGCAGGAAACAAACTGAGTGTTGTTGGAGTGGGGGGTGGGGTGGGAGGGATGGGGTGACTGGGTGATGGACACTGGGGAGGGTGTGTGCTCTGGTAAGCGCTGTGAATTGTGCAAGACTGTTGAATCTCAGATCTGTACCTCTGAAACAAATAATAATGCAATCTATGTTAAGAAAAAAAAAAGAAGAAGAAGAAGAAGGAGGAGGAGGAGGAGGAGGAGGAGGAGGAGGAGGTAGCAGGAGGGGAAGAATGAAGCGGGGGGAAATCAGAGGGGTAGACGAACCATGAGAGACGATGGACTCTGAACAACAAACTGAGGGTTCTAGAGGGGAGGGGGGTGGGAGGATGGGTTAGCCTGGTGGTGGGTATTGAGGAGGGCCCATTCTGCATGGAGCAGTGGGTGTTGTGCACAAACAATGAATCATGGAACACTTCATCTAAAACTAATGATGTAATGTATGGGGATTAACATAAGAATAAAATAAAAGAAAAAAAAAAGAATTCCTTTGATTAAAGGTAACTCTTACTACATTGAACTTCACCATTTCGGGGCACCTGGGGGGTGGCTCAGTCGTTAAGCGTCCGCCTTCGGCTCAGGTGACGAGCCCAGGGCCCTGGGATCGAGCCCCACATCGGGCTCCCTGCTCCGCGGGAGGCCTGCTTCTCCCTCTCCCACTCCCCCTGCCTGTGTTCTCTCTCTCGCTGTCTCTCTCTGTCAAATAAATAAATAAAATCTTTAAAAAGTAAATAAATAAATAAATAAATAAATAAATAAAATAAACTTCACCATTTCAACATGGACCTTTAATGGTTTCCTTCCCAACCAAGCCTTTCTCCTTGCCTCCTCCTTACCCGCGTGAATCCCTGATCCCACTTCACAACATCCCCCCCCCCCCCACACACACACCAGGCTGAAAACTGTTCTCTCTAAACCATAAATCCTGAGCATCAGGAAAGTACACGAGGAAACACAGACGAGAGAGAGAGAGAGAGAGAGAGAGAGAGAGAGAGAGAGAGAGAGAGAGACCAAGCAAATAATGTGGCTCTGAAGGCTGGACATCGATCGAGTTGAGAGAAAGGACCAGACATCACAAACTCGAAAAGAAGGTTTTCCTTTAAAGCTGATCTCTTCCTGAGTTGGCTAAACTACGTTCTTTACTGGTACGGCCTCCACTCAAGAGTGCGACGATCAAAAGAAGGTTTCGCAGTAAACACTTCACGGGTGCATCTATTAAAAAAAAAAAAGAAAAGAAAAGAAAAAAAAGGGCGCCTGGGTGGCTCAGTTGGTTAAGCGACTGCCTTCGGCTCAGGTCATGATCCCGGAGTCCCGGGATCGAGTCCCGCATCGGGCTCCCTGCTCGGCAGGGAGTCTGCTTCTCCCTCTGACCCTTCCCCCCTCTCATGTGCTCTCTGTCTCTCTCATTCTCTCTGTCTCAAATAAATAAATAAAATCTTTAAAAAAAAAAGTTCACGGGTGCAGGCTTCACATTGGTTTTTCAAGTACACGTATTTCAGGGCACCTGGCTGGCTCGGTCGGAGGAGGCCCACGCGACCGCGACTCTTGATCGGCGGGCGTCGTGAGTTCCAGCACCGCACTGGATGGGTGTACAGATTACATACACAAGCAGACAGGCAAAAGGAATTAGAATCGCTATGGTGATTTCGAAGAAAACAAAACAAAACTCAGGAAACAAAGTCGTCCTCTCCGGGCCCGTTTCATGCTTATGTATAGAGGCGATAGAGACCCTGTGATGTTGGCAGACAAAAGAGACAGGTCGGTGGATGGAACGCCACAGATACCCAAACAGATAGGCCCAAGCCCGACAGAAGTTTGACAAATGCGCAAAGGCCATTGGAAGGAGGAAAGACGGCCCACCTCCCCACGAAATCAGAGGGCAGGCATCAGACATCCACAGACCCAACACGCAGGCAAGCAGGCAGACAAAGAAACAAGAAAGCTGGGGCGCCTGGCTGGCTCAATCCGTGAACCGTCCGCCTGCCTTCGGCTCAGGCCCTGAGCTCAGGGTCCGGGGATCCAGCCCCACATCGGGCTCCCTGCTCGGCGGAGACTCTGCTTCTCTCTCTCTCAATCTCTCTCTCTCTCTCTCTCTCTCTCTCTCCCTCCCTCCCCCCTCCCTCCCCCCCCCCCCTCCTCTCAAATAAATAAAAGTCTTTTAAAAAGAATAATTAAAAAAAAAAAAAAAAAGGAAGAAAAGAACGTCACTCACTCCCCTTCCGGCATAGGGAGGACATCTTCGGGGGGGGGCGGGGGATGGGGGGGATGCCTCTCGGGAGAAAAGGGGGAGATTCAGCGAGTCAGCGCACCCTCCTTGCACCTGTGTGTGTGTGGGGGGGGGGTGGTTTGTGTGTTTCCTTGCCGCTGCTCGTTTTTTACAAGTGTATATAGAGTTCAAAACAGTATGCTGGTTTCCTTTATATCTAAGTCTTATCTCGGGTTTGGGTTCTGATGGGAGGAGGGAGGGCCACCTTTTCTTCCGACATGGTGGAGAAGGAGAAGAGGGATGCAGGCCTGTGCATATTCTTTTCCGTCGTGGGGTGAGCAGAGGACTCGGATTCAGCTCTTGCTGGATGGGATCTAATTTCTCTGTAAACAATCAGGCAAGATATCAGGCGAACAGAGGGCGAGCAAAGGTTAGCAGAACATGGACAAGATTGGCTATGGGTGCTGGAGTTTCCAAAGCAAGGATTTCATCAGAGGCACGTGAATGTCAAAGATTTCCAGGGACCATGTTCATGGATGACTTGGGGTATAGGTCATTTCAAAGTTACGGTGCTACCACCCGGTCACTTGAGCATACTGTCTCCAGCTCACGGCTGCAGATGCGATATGGGGCTCCTCCAGGGATGGAATTGTGCCAGAGAAAGGGAGACAGCAGCCTGTAATTGAGCCTAAGGTGTGTCTGAGAGAGTGACTCTCTAAAGTGCCTTGAGGCAGAAGGAGACCAGCTAGATTTGTCTTTGCTAGGTATTTGTGGCAATGGGGTCGGTGTGGCTGGTGGGTGTTGTCTGTTTATTTTCTAGATTCAGAGAAAGAACTCTTCAAGTGGAAGTATTTGCACAAGGGGTCTGGCAGGATGGGAGGGTGCAGGGGTCGGTCCATTTAACAAGATAACAGGAGGATCAGGCCTTTTAAGAACTAGGCAAAGAGAGGAGTTTAGCTTTGGTCATCACAGCACCTGGCACCTCAGCAGAAACAACAGAAGGTTCCCAGGATGAATTGAGTTGCAGGAGTCAGCGTGAGCAGACCCCACCACCCTCAGCCCTTATCCCTCAGCGCCCCCCCCCCCCGCCCCCCAGGCACACACACCCGGGCAGGCAGCGGCTATAGTCCACTCCGAGCTCCAGATCTGGGTCCCGCCCCCCCACCCCCACCCCCACCCCCACCCCCACCCCCACAGGGCTCCCCTGTCCTCTTCTCAGCCAGAGATGTATATGGGAGGGTGGTCCCAGAACAAATCTCCCCTCATCCACGGAAACCTTGCCAACACTTCGACCACTTTGCCTGAGCTACCAACTCATCTGTACCCGTGCGTGATTTTTTCCCTATGGACCAGGGGCCTAGTTACCAACTTAGGATGGACAGCCCCCCCCCCCCCCCCAGCCTACTGTTCCAATTCGACCAGAGGACTTCAGTTGGGGGGGGATGGGGGGGCTGGGGCTGGGGCTGGGGCGGCTGATGGGACGTTCAGGGTGATCCATTCTAATGGGCCTCATTCAATCGCTTCATTCAAATGCAGAAAGCTTTCTGTTAAAGTCAGAGCCTGGAGCTTCCCTCCATTCAATGGCTTTCCTCAACTCCCCCTAACCCTTAGGCTGCAGCTTGCAAACTTCGGAGAGAGATGAGGGAGGGAGGGAGGGAGGGAGGGAGGGAAGGGAGGGAGGGAGGGAGGGAGGGAGGGAAGGGAGGGAGGGAGGAGGGGAAGGGGAAAGAGGGTGTCTGAAGAGCTCACCTCATCTGGGGGCAAAAAGAGTCCCCTCCTTTTCCTAACCCACGAAACTCCAGTAAACCCTTTGGGAATCATGAATGTGGGGGATGATGTCTTACTATACTGCCTTCCAGGGATGGGTGTGCAGGTAGGAGGGTGTGGCATGGTGTGGCTGGCTGAGTCTGAGGAGGACCTTGAACACATGATGGTGGTATCTTAGCGGTCAGAGGCCAAACACAAGCATGGAGTGATAAGGGCTAAGGGCTAAGGGCTAAGGGAGGCCTGACAGGGACCGTTCTAACTCATCCACCGAGTTATGGGCCCAGCAAGCACACTCCTCTAAATCAACATTAACAGTTTATTGATTGTTGGGGCACCTGGGTGGCTCAGTCATTAAGCATGTGCCTTCGGCTCAGGTCATGATCCCAGGGTCCTGGGATCGAGCTCCGCATCGGGCTCCCTGCTCCGCGGGAAGCCCGCTTCTCCCTCTCCCACTCCCCCTGCTTGTGTTCCCTCTCTCGCTGTGTCTCTCTCTGTCAAATAAATAAATAAATACAATCTTAAAAAAAAAAAAAACAAAACAGTTTATTGATTATCCATCGACCTGTCCTCCCTCTCCCACCTGCTTCCCAAGGGAAATCCTCGGTCTCATTCCACGTAGTCACTGGCTGTTTTCGCACACCACCTTCCTGTCCAGTAAGAGGAGGAAGGAAGATGGACAAACAGGAACCAGCCCCACAGATGGCACCTCTGCACAGAGGGGTGAGTGTGAGTCTCATTGGGCCAACTGTGACTCTGAGCCATGATCCCAGGGTTGTTTAAAATATGGAACAGAAGGAGCACCTGGGTGGCTCAGTCAGAACAGCACATGACTCTTGATCTCAGTCAGGGTCCTGAGTTCAAGCCCTACACTGGGACTACAGATGATGAAAAATGAATGAATGAATGAATGAATGAATGAATGAATGAATGAATGAATTTTTAAAAATAAAGTATGTAATGTTTATCTCTTTAAAAAAAAAAAATGGAATGGAGGGGCGCCTGGGTGGCTGCCGGTTGAGCATCTGCCTTCAGCTCAGGTCATAATCTCAGGGTGCTGGGATCGAGCCCCACCCCTCTGGGGCTCCCTGCTCAATGGGGAGTCTTCTCCCTCTCCCTCTGCCCCTCCACCCACCCATGCGTGCAAGCTCTCTGTCTCTCTGTCTCTCTGTCTCTCTGTCTCTCTGTCTCTCTCTCTCTGTGTGTGTTTCTCTCTCTGTCTCTGTCTCTCTCTGTGTGTCTCTCTCTCTGAAATAAATAAATAAAAACAAACAATCAAACTTCAAAAAGGAAAAGGGCAGGGACATTTATGATTATTCATGGCGAAAGTTGGAGCACGTATATTCAGGAAACATATGTACCATAGATTCCCATGTTTACTTCGGGGTGGAGACCTGACATCTGAATGAGGCAAAACTGAGTCCCTGATGTCAGGAGGTTATCTGAGGACAAGGAGAAGAGGCTGTGGGCATGCTCTGAGAGCTGGTACAACCTGGATGGGGTCTTAGGCTCCTTTTCTCAGGTAAGGAATCAGGACCTCGCTTCTTCATAGGCTGCAGCCATTATCAGTTGACCTTGAGTCCAGACTTCTGCAGAGACAGCCAGTATTTGGTAGCAGGGCCTGAAAAGACACAATAGCTGACTAGGGGGAAACAGTTCCCTGAAAAACCAGCTTTAAGCTTTCTGCTAGCATCAACCTCATTAACCTTATGGGGCACGGTTTCAATCCCCACCCCCACCCCACCCCCACCCCCACCCCCACCCCCACCCCCACCCCCACCCCCACCAAGTGAGGATCATTCCTCAGTCTTAGGGAATTGGGATGATGATGGCTGTGGCTATTCTTTCATCTCCTCAGGGGAGGTAGGTTTTGGGTAAACGACAGTTTCTGTAAATCTTAGCTGTAACATGGCTATGTTCAGGGCTAAACAGAAGTTTTTAACCTACAGGTTAAAAGGGAATAAAAATAACAGGGAGTCAGACATGCTACATTTTTCCCTGTTAAAATTTCCCCTTGTCCATCCTGCATTCCATTTCTATGACACATGGGCAGAGGTCTGCCTTCTTTATTTAACTGCTTCAAGCTGAATTAGGGTGCAGTAGAGGCTTTGGAATGGAAGGATCTGAGACACTGCAGGTCGCAATTTTTGGTCCCTTGTGCTAATGGAGGGGGTCTCAGAGATAGTTCCTTATCTGAGAACTTGGTTATTTTTCTACATGGTTTGGGACTACATGACACCATTGATTTTATCCCCAAGTGTAGTCTAAGGAATAGTAACAGTAGAGTCAAACCCAATTCTCTCATTCTCTCTCAAATTGATCTGATATCGGTGGGTATCCAAGAATACAGATCAGTAAATTAGTCTGAGCCCCTCCCCTGGGGGGGGGGCGGTAGGTTGTGGTGGTGAAGGGCTTCTGGTAGCCAAGTAGCTTAGTGTTTGATTTTATTTACATGGGTTCTTTTTTATTTTTTTTTTTCTTTAAAGATTTCTATTAAGTAATCTCTACACTCAATGTGGGGCTCGAACTCACAACCCCGAGATCTAGAGTCGTATGTTCTACCAGCTGAGCCAGCCAGGTGCCCCTATTTATATGGGTTCTTATTTTCCAAAGAGGAGTTAATACAGGTGCAGCAAGGTGGAATTAAGGATCATAGACTCTGCCTCATTCAGCAAGTGATCTTGTAGTTAATAAGAGGCATTTCTATGGAAACAAAAGGAAAACATGGTTAATGGTTGGAACAAGGGATACACCTGGTGTCTAAGTCCAGAGGGCTGCCAGTGAGAAGGTCTCTAGATGTCAGGCTTGAAGCATCCTCCAATAGAGTGGGAGTGGGCAGGGGCAATCTGACTAATTTTTCTGGCGTATAGTTCAAATGTCTCATTTTGAGTGACTCATAGAGCAACAGGCACAAAGATTGTCTATATATGAGTTATTGTGGTCATTTCCCTGAAATTTATTTCAAGTTGTCCAGCTTTCATTTGCCAGACTTCAGGAAAAAGGACAGTTTTAGTTCTTAATGATTGTAAGATAAGAGAATGGGAGAATGTTCTGAAACAAATAATGCAATATATGTTAAGGGGAAAAAAAGAAGAAGAAGAAGAAGGAGGAGGAGGAGGAGGAGAAAAGGAGGAGGAGAAAAGAAGAAGGAGAAGAAAAGAAGAAGACGAAAAGAAGAAGAAGAAGAAAAGAAGAAGGAGAAGAAAAGAAGAAGAAGAAAAGAAGAAGAAGAAGAAGAAGAAGAAGAAGAAGAAGGAGAGAAGAAGAAGAAGAAAAGAAGAAGAAGAAGAAGAAGAAGAAGAAGAAGAAGAAGGAGAGAAGAAGAAGAAGAAGGAGAGAAGAAGAAGAAGAAGAAGAAGAAGAAGAAGAAGAAGAAGAAGGAGAAGAAGAAGAAGAAGGAGAAAAGAAGAAGAAGAAGAAGAAGAGGAGGAGGAGGAGGAAGAAGGAGGAGGAGGAGGAGGAGGTAGCGGGAGGGGACGAATGAAGCGGGGGGGAAATCGGAGGGGCGGACGAACCATGAGAGACGATGGACTCTGAACAACAAACTGAGGGTTCTAGAGGGGAGGGGGGTGGGAGGATGGGTTAGCCTGGTGGTGGGTATTGAGGAGGGCCCATTCTGCATGGAGCACTGGGTGTTATGCACAATGAATCATGGAATACTTCATCTAAAACTAATGATGTAATGTATGGGGATTAACCTAAGAATAAAAAAATAAATTAATTAAAAAAAAGAGAGAGAATGGGAGAATGTTGGAAACCTTAGTTTGAAGAGTCACAGTCAGATACTCAAGGAAACCAGAAGGATCCAGGATCCAGTCCAGTTTTATAGGCAAACAATAAACGTTCAAAGATAATTAATCTAACACTCACAAAAGTGTGTTATTGAAATGTAATCTTTCTCTCTAAAGTCACCTTCATTCCTGTCAAAGATAGCCAAAAGAAGATTAATTTGTTTGTAAAACAAGTCCAGTTTTAACAAACTTGGCCCAATCATCTACGTAGGGACAGCAAGAATAGCAATTGACCATATATGGGGTCTTTCTTCTCTTTTCTTTTTCCTTTCCTTCTTTTAAATCTGCTTTGATGGAGCTTTTTACAAGGAATTTTAGATTGATCCTTTAACTGCCTTTTTAAAGCCGAGAACCAAGCCAAATATTGGCCATCAGATTCGCCTGCAAGACTTGTAGATTTGCGGAGGGGTAGACGAACCAGGAGAGACGATGGACTCTGAAAAACAAACTGAGGGTTCTAGAGGGGAGGGGGGTGGGAGGATGGGTTAGCCTGGTGGTGGGTATTGAGGAGGGCGCATTCTGCATGGAGCACTGGGTGTTGTGCACAAACAATGAATCATGGAACACTACATCTAAAACTAATGATGTGATGTACGGGGATTAACATAAGAATAAAAAAAATTACAAAAAAAAAAAAGACTTGTAGATTTGGGTGAATTCCTCTCTTCTTTGAGGGCCTCCAAATTTCCTGAAGTTCCTGCATCTGCCAGGAGGTGGTACTCTTCACTCACCTGGTAAGGTTGAGGGGACCTCTCTAAGCAAGGTTATCAGGCCAACATTTCTAAGGGGCTTTACTGGCTCCATAAAGTCAATCTGACTTTCTTAAAGCAGTCTCACCATATCTGAGTCTACGCATGTGTCTCTTCGAGATGACAGTCCAGGGGCACCTGGCTGGCTCAGTCGGTAGAGAGCACGACTCTTGATCTCAGGGTTGTGAGTTCGAGCCCCACGTTCAGTGTAGAGATTATTTAAAAAATAAAATCTCGGAGGAGCGCCTGGGTGGCTCAGTCGTCAAGCGTCTGTCGGCCTTCGGCTCAGGTCATGATCCCAGGGTCTTGGGATCGAGCCCCACATCGGGCTCTCTGCTTGGCCGGGAGCCTGCTTCTCCCTCTCCCGCTCCCCCTGCTTGTGTTCCCTCTCTCGCTGTGTCTCTCTCTGTCAAATAAATAAATACAATCTTAAGAAAGAAAAAAAGAGTACACTAACAATCCAAGAAAACCTTGTCATTTTAACATAGAAAACCCAAATCTCAATCTTATACCAGTGTGCTTTTCTTCTTCTTTTTTTTATTCTTATGTTAATCCCCTACATTACATCATTAGTTTTAGATGTGGTGTTCCATGATTCATTGTTTGTGCACAACACCCAGTGCTCCATGCAGAATGGGCCCTCCTCAATACCCACCACCAGGCTAACCCATCCTCCCACCCCCCTCCCCTCTAGAACCCTCAGTTTGTTGTTCAGAGTCCATCGTCTCTCATGGTTCGTCCGCCCCTCCGATTTCCCCCGCTTCATTCGTCCCCTCCCGCTACCTTCTTCTATTTTTTTTTTCTTCTTCACATAGATTGCGTTATTTGTTTCAGAGGTACAGATCTGAGATTCAACAGTCTTGCACAATTCACAGCGCTTGCCAGAGCACCTACCCTCCCCAGTGTCTATCACCCAGTCACCCCATCCCTCCCACCCCACCCCCCACTCCAGCAACCCTCAGCTTGTTTCCTGCGATTAAGAATTCCTCCTATCCGTGAGATCATAGGATACATGTCTTTCTCTGTTTGACTTATTTCGCTCAACATAATACCCTCCAGTTCCACCAGTGTGCTTTTCAAACTGCCTTCTCCCAAGCTCAGTCAGTCCTGACCATGCATAAAATTCCTTTTCAAAAATTCTCCTTCACAAACCCCTTCCACAATTTCCTTTTTCATTCAGACTCGGTCTTAAAGTTTTCTTTCTTTAAGTACCCAGTCCCGTTTCAGTACACCATTACTTCCTTTTCCCTCAACAAAAAAAATGTTTTCTCATTTCTTGTACCTCTTTTACACGTCTCCTACCTTCCCACACACGGAGTTGTTTTTGTTATCATTTTGTAGCAGTCCCAATTCCATGTGGCAGAATTTTAATTCTTAGAAATCTCAGTCTCTGGTGAAACGTTAGTAGTAACCAATGGCGCACTCTCTATTACACCAGAATTCTTTAGATTGGCAAATGTATGAATATATTTCATAAATTTTATTTATTTGACAGAGAGAGACACAGCGAGAGAGGGAACACAAGCAGGGGAAGGGACAGAGGGAAAAGAAGGTTCCCCAATGAACAGGGAGCCCAATGCGGGGCTCGATCCCAGGACCCTGGGATCATGACCTGAGCCGAAGGCAGACGCTGAACGACTGAGCCACCCAGGCACCCAAACGTGGTTGGTTGGTTGGTTGGTTTTTATAAAGGTGATGGAGAGGTATATTTTGATAACCACAAATACAGGCTCACTGTTGTGACGGGAGCGTGGCACATTCCACTGCCCACCCAACGGCTTGTAACGCAGGGAGAACCGAATCCAAGTGCTTTTATGACAAAGAAAAGAAAGAAAAGGAAAGAAAGAAAGAAAGAAAGAAAGAAAGAAAGAAAGAAAGAAAGAAAGAAAGAAAGAAAAAGGGAAAGAAAGAAAGAAAGAAAGAAAGAAAGAAAGAAAGAAAGAAAGAAACGCAAAGTTGATTATTTGTATTATGTGTGACATTGATAGCTCCAAAACCACGTCTTTTTAAAATAAACCAACAACCTTGAATTGGCTTTAACGCCAAAGAAGTTGCACCTGCGTCCACTAAAAAGTCAATCGATTGTTTTCCCCCATCAGACTCCTTGGGGAAAGTCTGAAGCGGGCGGTCTAAGATCAGCGGAGCCCTCGGGCCCCTTCCTGCTAGTTTGGGAGGTGCTCCAATTTAAACCTCATAAGGAGGTGGCCCAAGGGCTTGGGCCCAAGGGCAAGGGCTTTTGCTCCTTGATAAGGGGGTGGGGAGGAGGAGGAGGAGGAGGAGGAGAAAGGGGAGCCCATGGCACCCGGGGGGGGGGGGGGGCGGGGGGGGCGGGGGTAGGGAAGGGCGGCTGAGACGGCGGCAGGGGAGTAGAGCACTCCAGGCACACACACCAGTGGTGCAGAAACGGGGCAGGGGAGGCGGCAAGGGAGCCATTGGTAAGGCCCAGGGCACATATACATTTACAGTTTTGGACGAACCTTTTCTTTTTTTTCGCCTCCGCCTCCGCCTCCGCCTCCGCCTCCGCCTCCGCCTCCGCCTCCGCCTCCGCCTCCGCCTCCGCCTCCGCCTCCGCCTCCGCCTCCGCCTCCGCCTCCGCCTCCGCCTCCGCCCCTTTCTTCATCTCCTTCTGCTTAATAGGCTTTGTCTGTGGTGGCTTTTCAGCCCTCCGGAAGCCAGTGGGTTGGGCATCGGTTCTGGTGCCTGTACTTGGGGAGGAGGAGGAGTGGATTTCAGATTTCTAGCATCGGCCTGTCTTCCTCCTCTTCTTCATTATTTTGACTGTTGGGAAGTGGGGGTAAGGTCAGGTGTGTTAAATTTTTGTCTATCTCTGGGCCGTCCCTTGGGTCCCTTACCTTGAGGCATCTTTATTGTGGAGTGACATAAGAGTCTGAATGTAGGGAATTTCATCCCAGATCATGTGAGCTTGAAAAACTGGGTTTATTCTTATCTGAGTTTTACCATGCCCGATTTTTACGAGCACCTGCCTCTAAACTCTTTAAGTAGGGGCACCTGTGTGGCTCAGGCAGTTAAGTGTCTGCCTTGCGTTCACATCATGATCCTGGGGTCCTGGGATGGAGCCCCACATCCGGCTCCCTGCTCCGCGGGGAGTCTGCTTCTCCCTCTCCCAATGCCCCCCCACCCCCAGCTCGTGTGCTCTCTCACTCGCTTTCTTTCAAAGACATAAATAGAATCTTTAATAAAAATAAAACTCGGGGCACCTGGATGGCTCAGTGGTTAAGCGTCTGCCTTTAGCTCAGGTCATGATCCGAGGGTCCTGGGATCAAGCCCCTGCATCGGGCTCCCTGCTCGGCGGGAAGCCTGCTTCTCCCTCTCCCACTCCGCCTGCTTGTGTTCCCTCTCTCGCTGTGTCTCTCTCTGTCAAATAAATAAATAAAATCTTTAAAGAATAAAATAAATAAAATAAAATAAAATAAAATAAAATAAAAATAGAACTCATTAAATAGAGCTCCTTTACAAATGGATGTTAGCAATAGCACCCGGAGGTGGAGGAAATACCTCACATGTATAACACATACGGACACATAGACACAAACAAGATGCAAACAAATTTTAGCCTTTGTTTCAGTCTTATTTGTGGAGAGGACATGAATGGAGAGGACACGAAAGACCCAATGTTCAAATCTCCCTCTTTTAGTAAAACAAATGCAACTGCGAAGCAGCATTACCGTGTACAGATCCCACCCGTCAGTTGTTTTCCATTCCCAATGGAAACAGGGTCGGTTTTATGCAAAGATAGCAAAAGCTGCAGCAACCAACCAACCAACCAACCAACCAACCAACCAACCAACCAACCAACCAAATGAAGACCAGAGCATCTCCCTGAGTGTTGGTTCCTCCCCAAAAGTCGGGGCTTCACTGAGGGAACCAAAGAGCTTCCTAGTTTCTGATCACCCAGTCTCCTAGCAGGCTTTCTCTAATTGTGTACACAATTCAGACATGTCAAAAGAACCCCGCTTGGGCCATCTGAGACTCGTGTTATCGTGAAATGTTTCCCATGCAAGTAAGCACTTGCAAGTATAGGCTCCCTATGCATTGTACATGTAGCGTGCAGGTGTTTCTTGTGAGGGTGGGCCGTTGTTTCCTCAACATTTGGTGCAGGGTTCTACAGAGTTTTGGTTTGTTTCGTTGGTTTGGTTTTCTGCACACGTGTGTGTGTGTGGGGGGGGTGGTGTGGTGTGTTGTGTGGTGTGTATCTGTGTGCACGGTATCTATCGCTGCTGCGCAGCTAGCTGATCCTCAGGGTGCATCATCCTAACACCGCAATGGCTCGAAACAGCATTTCTTTATCGATAACTTCCTGGTGCTTGCCCTGGGTGGCCCCTTGGGTTCTGCGGGTTTACGCCGGGCTCACTCAAGCAGTGGCTTTCGGCCAGAGGGTCAACTTTCACACGTCTGGCAGTCGGTGCCGCCGAGCACCGGGCTGCCTCTGTTGTCAATGCCTCTCATGCTCCAGTCAGCTAGACTGGCTTTCTTACGTGGAGGTCTCAGGACGGCATGCCAAGAAGGTCGAGAACGCCGGCAGACCACCTCTTCAGGTGTAGGCTGTGAAACCAGCCAAGTGTCACTTCTGCTCTATTCTTTGGGTCAAGACAAGTCCCAAGACCCGGTCCAAAATCAAGGGACAGAGCAATCAAGCCTACCTCTGGATAGCAGGAGCATCGAAGTCATAGGACGTGAGGGTGCACACGTGCCGGGACGTGAGGGACACACGGTTGTCGGTCTGCCACAAGGGATTCCTAAACCCTATGCCGCGATGCACATTTTTGCAAAAGTAAGCTTTACGTTTTAGCATCTAAAACATGATTTCCTTTGAATCAACCCCTAGAATTGGATTCACCAGGAAGAAGGGGAAGATGCGTTTTCCAGCCTCTTGATACAGAAGCTCTTGATTTCCAGAGGGCACTTGGAGGACCCTTCACCAGTCTCTGCTTTGTAAGGCGGGGGGAATTTTTTTTTTTTAAGATTTTATTTATTTATTTATTTGTTTGTTTGTTTGTTTGTTTATTTATTTGAGACAGAGAGAGAGAGAGAGAGAGAGAGAGAGAGAGAGAGAGAGAGAGAGAGAATGAATGAGAGAGAGCACATGAGAGGGGGGAGGGTCAGAGGGAGAAGCAGACTCCCTGCTGAGCAGGGAGCCCGATGCGGGACTCGATCCAGGGACTCCAGGATCATGACCGGAGCCGAAGGCAGCCGCTTAACCAACTGAGCCACCCAGGCGCCCAAGGCGGGGGAAATTTAATTGGCCAACCCCCCATGAAAAAGCGACCGATCACGTTCCGACGTCCGAATTAAAGGCAGGCTTCCTTTTTAAAGGCATCCATAGAGCAGCCAGCTCCGTGGCAAGGAGCCGGACTTCTGTGTGTCTGATGAGGAATCCCATTCTCGGCATAAAGGCAATCTCGGGGAGCAGTCGGAGGCAGACCAGATCTCAGATCCACCAAACCCAAGAAATCCCTTGTGATCTGAATGGCTGAATTTGTTGAGGTTTCCCTCCCGATGGCTAAGAAGATGCCTTCCTATCACAGATGACAAAACACAAACCAACAAAACCCCGATAGCTGGGCAGGGTCTTCAAGAAAGGGCCCCTTTTTCATGGAAGCCAACTCTTCCATCTCGCGCCACCCGCCATCATGGAGAGGAAGTCTCTCGGGATGAACGAATGCCTTTGCAATCTACGTTAACCGACTCTCTTTTCCGATAGGCTGACACTCTTTCCCCTCGTGGACACGTCCCGAGATCGGCAGGCTTCGGTGCATCGGTCTTCTGTGCACCAAAAGCCGTGCGAAGGCCCCTGTCGTCGAAATGTATTCGGCAGGGACGCTAGTGAAGAATTTTAAACCAGTCTAGCCCGGTTCAGTCCTTCAGTCCTTTTTTTTCTCCTTTCTTACATGACCGCTGTGTCCTAAAAGGATACAACTGAGGAAACTCCAGATGGAACAGAGGCAAAGGGAAGGGGGGCAGAGCTTCCGTGTTCCGTGACCCCTCTCCAGGAACGCCTCTGTCCCCACCATTTCAGGCGTTCAAGCAACCTGGAAGCTCCCCGAATTAGGTTAGTTCTTCTTCGAAGGGGCGGGGGTCGGGGTGGGGAAGGTTGGGGAGCGCCGAGGTTTGGAAACATTGCAGGGCAATCAAGGCTATTGCCAAATCTCGAGTCCGTGCAGAGGTACGTAAGGTACACGTAAGGCCGGGATGGGGGGCGGGGCGTGGCGGGGCGGGGGTGGGTGGGTGCGCGCGCCTGGCGGGGAGGGTTGCGGTGTGTGTCCATGTGCGTTCAGCAGGTGTAGGGGAGGAAGAATGTTCCCTCTAACTTCCCTTTCTACTCCCTGTTGGGGGAGAACAGTGAAGAGAGCCCGGGTGAGGGCGAGGGCGACGGTGACGGCGAGGGCGACGGTGACGGCGGGTGGGGGCGAGGCGCGGACAGGAAGGGGGGAGGGGTAGTAGAGGTGTTTATTTCTTTTGGCGGTGATGGAAATGTTCTGGAAATTGCAGTGAAGGTTGTGCAGCTTTGTGAGCCACCTTAAAAAAAAAGAAAAAAAGGCCACCCAATGGCCCACTTTTAAGAGTATGCGAAATATGGCATGCGAATTGTATCTCCACTTCGAAAATCTGTGACGAAACAATGTGATGGACATAGGGAAGGAGGGAGGGACGGACGGGACCCTCACCCTCACCCTCACCCTCACCCTGGCTCTCTTCACCGTTCGATCCATGGATCGATCGATCCATCGATCCATCGATCCATCGATCCATCCATCCATCTATACATGCCATGCATGCAGTCTGTCGGTTCCTGTAGACATCAAAGGGGGGGGAGGGGAAGGGGGCCACGAGGGGAGGGGAAGGGAGGAGGGGAAGGGAGGAGGGGAAGGGGGCCAAGGGGGGAGGGGAAGGGAGGAGGGGAAGGGAGAAGGGGGAAGGGGGAGGGGAAGGGGGCCAAGGGGGGAGGGGAAGGGAGGAGGGGAAGGGGGGAGGGGAAGGGAGGAGGGGAAGGGGGGAGGGGAAGGGGGGAGGGGAAGGGGGGAGGGGAAGGGGGAAGGGGGGAGGGGAAGGGGGGAGGGGAAGGGGGGAGGGGAAGGGGGGAGGGGAAGGGGGAAGGGGGGAGGGGAAGGGGGAAGGGGGAGGGGAAGGGGGGAAGGGGGAGGGGAAGGGGGGAGGGGGGAGGGGAAGGGGGAAGGGGGGAGGGGAAGGGGGGAGGGGAAGGGGGAAGGGGGGAGGGGAAGGGGGCCAAGGGGGGAGGGGAAGGGGGGAGGGGGGGAAGGGGAAGGGGGAGGGGGGAGGGGGGGAGGGGGAGGAGGGCGTGCATGATACTGGGCATGGTTTTTATTCTGAGTGCTTTTATTTGTTCCCCAAACTAATCACCTCTGTGGAGATAAAAGATCACCCACATGAGAGCGGGAATCATTTCTTGAGGGCAAGAGAGTCTGCGGTCGGCCACCACCGCCTGGGTCTGGCAGAGACGCCAAGCAAACGCAGGCCAGGCGGAGGAGTGGAAAAGCTTTCTGGTGGCAAAAGGGGAAGGTCCGATGAGAGGTTGTTGGGGGTGGGGGAGCAGGATGGGAGCTGACTAGAAGAGGAGTGTCCTAGGTCATTTCAGGGAAAGAGAAACTTGATTTCCGTCCGTGGGTCCATCGATCTCATTCTCTCATTCTCTGGATCTAGCTCTGTGCTCCAGACGAACACATTCGAGGGCAAGACCAGGCGCGGCCAAGAGGACTAGACGGGTGGACGACTAGGCACGGTCAAGGTGGAAAGTGGGGGGCGACTGGGTGGCTCAGTCATTAAGCGTCTGCCTTCGGCTCAGGTCATGATCCCAGGGTGCCAGGGTGCCAGGGTGCCAGGGTCCCGATAATCGAGCCCCGCATCGGGCTCCCTGCTCGGCGGGAAGCCCGCTTCTCCCTCTCCCACTCCCTCTGCTTGCGTTCCCTCTCTCGCTGTGTCTCTGTCCAGTAAAATCTAAAAAACAAAAACAAAGCGACCAACAGAGAGACCTGTATCCTATGATCTCACGGATAGGAGGAATTCTTAATCAATCGTAGGAAACCAACTGAGGGTTGCTGGAGTGGGGGGTGGGGTGACTGGGTGATAGACACTGGGGAGGGTAGGTGCCCTGGCAAGCGCTGTGAATTGTGCAAGACTGTTGAATCTCAGATCTGTACCTCTGAAACAAATAACGCAATCTCTGTGAAGAAGAGAAAAAAAATAGAAGAAGGTAGCGGGAGGGGACGAATGAAGCGGGGGAAATCGGAGGGGCGGACGAACCATGAGAGACGATGGACTCTGAACAACAAACTGAGGGTTCTAGAGGGGAGGGGGGTGGGAGGATGGGTTAGCCTGGTGGTGGGTATTGAGGAGGGCTCATTCTGCATGGAGCAGTGGGTGTTGTGCACAAACAATGAATCATGGAACACTTCATCTAAAACTAATGATGTAATGTATGGGGATTAACCTAAGAATAAAAAATTAAAAAAAGAAGCAAAAACAAAACCCACCAAAACGAAAGAAAAAAAGGTGGGAAGCGGGCCGGACGGGTCGGGACGAAACAGAGGGGATCGATCACTCACGGGTGCGAGAACCAACGGGCCGCGGCGCGGAAAAAGGACTGCCGGTCGACCCGGGGCCCCAAGCACCATGCAGGCAGCGGGCCAAAGTCTCGCCGGGCGGCCAGGGTCCCGGAACCCTCGGCACCCGCCAGGCCCAAGACCGAAGTCCTGCCAGTCGCGCCGGAGGGAGAAGG
>NW_026991769.1:130000-152500 GCF_029215605.1 Mirounga angustirostris | reverse complement strand
CGGTACCCCAAGGCACCCTCTCGGATCGCTAGAGAAGGCTTTCTCACCGAGGGCGCATCGCCCCCACCCAAATCGTGCCCCCCCGCCCGTCCGGGCCCCGCGGAACGGCGTTCCGAAGGCCTGACAGCCAAGGGCTCCGGGGGGCGGGCGGTGGATTCGCGCGGTAAGGAACAGGCACCACAAGGCAATCCTGAGCGCTCGCGGCCGGGACCCCGGGAGGAGACCGCCCTTCGCCACGCCACGCACGCCATGCTCGCGTCCCCGACCAACCGGGAGTTTTGCGCCTCCGGCGAGGCAACGACGAGCGGAGACAAAGCACGGCATGCCAGGCAAAAAAGGCGGCAGCCCCTCGGCTGGCCAAGCGCCAGAGCGCGGGCTCGGCCCGCCGCAACCGGCTCACACACGCCCCCACCAAGTCCAGTCCCCACAACACCACCAGCACAGCTTGCGGCGGGGGATGACGAGGCACCCGCGTCCCACGGGGGGGGGGCGGGGTGGGCCTCCCTTACCGACTCCACCACCCGCTCCTCGGACACGCCACCGACAGCGGTGGCCCGACGGAGGGGGCTCGCTGGGAACGGGAAACGACGCTACCGACTCGGCCTCAGGCACCTGAGACGACCTGGAGCGCTCCAGGGGCACCACGGAGGGCCACGCGCACAACGCGCTCAGCACGCCCAAGCGCGTGAGCAGCGCGGCGCCGGGACGGCCCTCCCCGTGGCGGGGAGGACCGCGCACCACACGAAGCCAGGGAAGGCAAGCGAGAGTGTCCGCTGCGTCGGGGGACCCCGGGCCCGCGAGCGCCGTCAGGCAGAACACGGGAAGGCGGGGTCGGGCCGGAGCCTGCACACACCCCCCCCGCACCCCCCACCTTACCGCCACGGCGGGCAGAGGCGAAGGAGCGAGGGGCCCGCGGGCAGAACGAGAAGAGCGGTCCCATTCGCCATGAACGTCCGTCCCTCGTCTGGCGCGGCTTAGGCCCGGCCCGGGAGAGCGCGAGAGCACCACATCGATCTGGCAAAACACAAGCGCCGAGAGGAGCCCGAGGAGGGGAGAAGCCGGTGAGGACAGCAACCCGAGGGGGAGCCTGTTTGGTTTTGTTTTTTTTCGGCCTCACCGGCACCCCCTCGAAAACCCCAGGGCAGGAACAGCCGGACAACCCGAGAGAGAGGAACGCCTGACACGCGGCACGGAGCCTTGCGGGACGGGAGGTTGTCACGACCACAGCCGGGTGCCCGCAGAGTGGAGGACACAGGGTAAAGGACCCACGCGCCACCTGCCCACAACCGCCCTCGGGTGCTGGAGACCGGAGGCGGCACCAACGGCCTGGGCCACCTGGAGGCACAGGAGCCGGCGCACAGGCCCACGCGGACGGCTCAGGCCAGCGACGGCAGAGCCGGGCTTGGCATCCCTGTCAAGCCCGGAGCCCCGCCACACGCCCAGAAGCCCACCTCCCTTAAGGAGAGGATCGCCCAAACATAACGTGCCAGCACCTACCTGGCGGCAAAAAGGGCTCATTTCGGGCGAGAAAATAGCCGCGCCGCCTGGCGTGGCCTAGCCACAGGTCACCGGGATCTCCTGGGACCGTGTCCCGGCCACGGGCCCCAAGCACTAATCCATCGCCCCCGTCTCCCCCCGGAGCCCCCCCCCGCCCCCCCGCCCCCCCCCCCCCCCCCGGGCCATCTGGTCGACCCCCGGAACGTGGTGGCAGCCGGCAGCGAGTAGGGACTTGGCGGGAGGTGGAGCGGCCCGGATAGGCCCGCCCCCGGGTCCGCCTTTCGTCCCCAAATCGGGACTTTAGAAATTCTCACCAAGTTCTGTGGAGGCCCCTGCGGACGCCCTCCTCCCCGGGCCTCAGGACCGCCCCATGCCGGTCCCCGACTCCCGGCCGGGACTGAGGAAAGGGGGCGATGCCGCGGAGGCGTCCCCCCGAAGGCCGGACCTCAACGGGAACCGCAGCCGGGCCCCTGGGGCCCTCGCGGCCCGGCCCGGCCCGGCCCGACCCGGTCGGGTCCCCACCTCCGCAGCGGGCCTCGGAAAACTTGTTAAGAATATCGGGTCCGGGGCGCCTGGGTGGCTCAGTTGGTTAAGCGACTGCCTTCGGCTCGGGTCATGATCCTGGAGTCCCGGGATCGAGTCCCGCATCGGGCTCCCTGCTCGGCGGGGAGTCTGCTTCTCCCTCTGACCCTCCTCCCTCTCATGCTCTCTGTCTCTCATTCTCTCTCTCTCAAATAAATAAATAAATAAAAACCTTAAAAAAAAAAAAAAAAAAATATCGGGTCCGATGACCGGGACCCCACGCGTGCCCGCGGCGGGGCCCGTCGCGCCATCCATGGGCTTCCCCGCAAGGCTCAGGCCGGTCCCCAACCGCCCGAGCGTGACACGGAAGGCCCAACGGCCGACCGGAGCCACGGGCCGGATGGCGTCCGGGCGCCCGACGCAGCCTCTCCCATTCCCGCGGGCGGAGGAGGGGGCACCGGCGGGTGCTGGTCGACCCGTCCAGGCGGCCACCCTAGCGTGGCTCTCCGGGAGCGAGGCGGCGGCGCCACCACCAGCCCACAAACCTGGAGGCTCAATCTCCCGCGAGCGGAGGTCGCGCCGGTGGCCCGGAGACAGCGGGCCGATCTCGCTAGCGTCGCCGGCCTCCCGGTACTCCGCCTCGGGAACCGCGGCCAAATACAATCCCTTGCCGACATCGCTGACACTCCGGCGGGGACACGCTATCTAAAAGCGGCCGCCAGGTGGCACCCGACAACCGGCGCGAACAACAACGAGGCAGATCCGGATCGCGGGCCCGCGAAGGCGCACAGCCCGGCCGCCCGGCCGCCCGATCTCGTGGGGCACGGGCCTCCCACAGCGGCACACCTGCGGCGCCCGGGCTTCCGGGAGGACTTAAGACACATTTCGGCGGGCAAGGACCGTAAAACCGAGACCAAGCGAGTACTCCGACAACCACCACGGATGAACCTTCTCTCTTCTATCATTTTAAGGGGAGGAGGAGGTCTCTCTGAAGCATACGAAGAAAGCTCAGGACAGGAAGGGGGGGGGGGGATTGACACACACCCCCAGAAAGGTGCACATCAAATCCGTCTCTGCACGTACGCGATAACGTCCAAGGCCAACAAGCGGGGCGGGGCGTGCGGGGGCGGGGGGCGGGGCGCGCGGTGCGTGCGGGGGCGGGGGGCGGGGCGCGCGGTGCGTGCGGGGGCGGGGGGCGGGGCGGGGCGGTGCGTGCGGGGGCGGGGGGCGGGGCGGGGCGGTGCGTGCGGGGGCGGGGGGCGGGGCGGGGCGGTGCGTGCGGGGGCGGGGGCGGGGCGGGGGCAGGCGCGGAATGGGGAGGAAGGGAGTTAAAATAGTCCTTCACTCAAGAAATCCAGTTCCGCAGAATAGAGAGCCCAGAAATGGACCCTCAACTCTATGGTCAACTCATCTTTGACAAAGCAGGAAAGAATGTCCAATGGAACAAAGACAGTCTCTTCAACAAATGGTGTTGGGAAAATTGGATAGCCACATGCAGAAGAATGAAACTGGACCATTTCCTTACACCACACACAAAAATAGACTCCAAATGGTTGAAAGACCTCAATGTGAGACAGGAGTCCATCCAAATCCTAAAGGAGAACACAGGCAGCAACCTCTTTGACCTCAGCCAAAGCAACTTCTTCCTAGAAACATCGCCAAAGGCAAGGGAAGCAAAGGCAAAAATGAACTCTTGGGACTTCATCAAGATAAAAAGCTTTTGCAAAGCAAAGGAAACAGTCCACAAAACCAAAAGACAACCGACAGAATGGGAGAAGATATTTGCAAATGACATATCAGATAAAGGGCTCGTATCCAAAATCTATAAAGAACTCATCCAACTCAACACCCAAAGAACAAAGAATCCAATCAAGAAATGGGCAGAAGACATGAACAGACATTTTTCCAAAGAAGACATCCAAATGGCCAACAGACACATGAAAAAGTGCTCAATATCGCTCAGCATCAGGGAAATCCAAATCAAAACCTCAATGAGGGCGCCTGGGTGGCTCAGTTGGTTAAGCGACCGCCTTCGGCTCGGGTCATGATCCTGGAGTCCCAGGATCGAGTCCCGCATCGGGCTCCCTGCTCAGCGGGGAGTCTGCTTCTCCCTCTGATCCTCCTGACCCTCCCCCCTCTCATGCTCTCTTTCTGTCTCTCTCTCTCTCTCTCAAATAAATAAATAAAATCTTAAAAAAAAAAAAAAAACCTCAATGAGATACCACCTCACACCAGTCAGAATGGCTAAAAGTAACAAGTCAGGAAATGACAGATGTTGGCGGGGATGCGGAGAAAGGGGAACCCTCCTACACTGTTGGTGGGAATGCAAGCTGGTGCAGCCACTCTGGAAAACTGTATGGAGATTCCTCAAAAAGTTGAAACTAGAGCTGCCGTATGATCCAGCAATTGCACTACTGGGTATTTACCCCAAAGATACAAAAATAGGGATCCGAAGGGGTACGTGCACCCCGATGTTTATAGCAGCAATATCCACGATAGCCAAACTGTGGAAAGAGCCAAGATGTCCATCGACAGATGAATGGATAAAGAAGATGTGGTATATATATACATACAATGGAATATCATGCAACCATCAAAAGGAATGAGATCTTGCCATTGGCAACGACGTGGATGGAACTGGAGGGTATTATGTTGAGCGAAATAAGTCAAACAGAGAAAGACATGTATCCTATGATCTCACGGATAGGAGGAATTCTTAATCGCAGGAAACAAGCTGAGGGTTGCTGGAGTGGGGGGTGGGGTGGGAGGGATGGGGTGACTGGGTGATAGACACTGGGGAGGGTAGGTGCTCTGGCAAGCGCTGTGAATTGTGCAAGACTGTTGAATCTCAGATCTGTACCTCTGAAACAAATAATGCAATCTATGTTAAGAAAAAAAAAAAAAGAGGGCGCCTGGGTGGCTCAGTTGGTTAAGCGACTGCCTTCGGCTCAGGTCATGATCCCGGAGTCCCGGGATCGAGTCCCGCATCGGGCTCCCTGCTCGGCAGGAAGCCTGCTTCTCCCTCTCCCACTCCCCCTGCTTGTGTTCCCTCTCTCGCTGTGTCTCCCTCTGTCAAATAAATCAATAAAATCGTAAAAATATATATCTTTAAAGAAATCCAGTTCCGGGACATCCGTGCCGTCCAACACTAGTACGGGGTGGGCGGGGGAGGTGCTCTAGAAGAGTTAAATATTGATGATGATGATGATGATGATGGAGAAGAAGAAGAAGGAGGAGGAGGAGGAGGAGGAGGAGGAGGAGGAGGAGGAGGAGGAGGAGGAGGAGGAGGAGGGGAACTGTTCCATGCTATTAAGGGTAAAACAAAAACAAGGCGTAGAACTTCCTCTGGCTCGTAAAGGGGGAAAAAAAAAATGGTTTGGGTTTTGTTTTTTGTTTTTTCTTTCTTCCTGTTTCAACTAAGCGCATTTCAGGGCACCTGACTGGCTCCGGTCGGAGGAGGCCCACGCGACTGCGACTCTTGATCTGCAGGGGTCGTGAGTTCCAGCACCATGCTGGATGATCACTCAAAAAGCTTTCAAAAACAAACACGCAAACAACCGACACCGAGCAGCATTAACCATCAAAGATACACACCTGTGACGAATACGACGTCAGAGGAAACCACGAGCAGCAGTAGCAGAGGATAGGACACTAGAGGGCAACAGAGCCCCATCCATAGGTGCTAGGGGCACTTGAACGCTTTCTGTGTCCACTAGGGACCTCGAAAAAACTTCACTCCCCTATCCAGGGAGGAGAGGGGAGAAGCAACCTCCAGCAAGAATTCCTTTGATTATCTTAATCGCAGGAAACAAACTGAGTGTTGTTGGAGTGGGGGGTGGGGTGGGAGGGATGGGGTGACTGGGTGATGGACACTGGGGAGGGTGTGTGCTCTGGTAAGCGCTGTGAATTGTGCAAGACTGTTGAATCTCAGATCTGTACCTCTGAAACAAATAATAATGCAATCTATGTTAAGAAAAAAAAAAGAAGAAGAAGAAGAAGGAGGAGGAGGAGGAGGAGGAGGAGGAGGAGGAGGTAGCAGGAGGGGAAGAATGAAGCGGGGGGAAATCAGAGGGGTAGACGAACCATGAGAGACGATGGACTCTGAACAACAAACTGAGGGTTCTAGAGGGGAGGGGGGTGGGAGGATGGGTTAGCCTGGTGGTGGGTATTGAGGAGGGCCCATTCTGCATGGAGCAGTGGGTGTTGTGCACAAACAATGAATCATGGAACACTTCATCTAAAACTAATGATGTAATGTATGGGGATTAACATAAGAATAAAATAAAAGAAAAAAAAAAGAATTCCTTTGATTAAAGGTAACTCTTACTACATTGAACTTCACCATTTCGGGGCACCTGGGGGGTGGCTCAGTCGTTAAGCGTCCGCCTTCGGCTCAGGTGACGAGCCCAGGGCCCTGGGATCGAGCCCCACATCGGGCTCCCTGCTCCGCGGGAGGCCTGCTTCTCCCTCTCCCACTCCCCCTGCCTGTGTTCTCTCTCTCGCTGTCTCTCTCTGTCAAATAAATAAATAAAATCTTTAAAAAGTAAATAAATAAATAAATAAATAAATAAATAAAATAAACTTCACCATTTCAACATGGACCTTTAATGGTTTCCTTCCCAACCAAGCCTTTCTCCTTGCCTCCTCCTTACCCGCGTGAATCCCTGATCCCACTTCACAACATCCCCCCCCCCCCCACACACACACCAGGCTGAAAACTGTTCTCTCTAAACCATAAATCCTGAGCATCAGGAAAGTACACGAGGAAACACAGACGAGAGAGAGAGAGAGAGAGAGAGAGAGAGAGAGAGAGAGAGAGAGAGAGACCAAGCAAATAATGTGGCTCTGAAGGCTGGACATCGATCGAGTTGAGAGAAAGGACCAGACATCACAAACTCGAAAAGAAGGTTTTCCTTTAAAGCTGATCTCTTCCTGAGTTGGCTAAACTACGTTCTTTACTGGTACGGCCTCCACTCAAGAGTGCGACGATCAAAAGAAGGTTTCGCAGTAAACACTTCACGGGTGCATCTATTAAAAAAAAAAAAGAAAAGAAAAGAAAAAAAAGGGCGCCTGGGTGGCTCAGTTGGTTAAGCGACTGCCTTCGGCTCAGGTCATGATCCCGGAGTCCCGGGATCGAGTCCCGCATCGGGCTCCCTGCTCGGCAGGGAGTCTGCTTCTCCCTCTGACCCTTCCCCCCTCTCATGTGCTCTCTGTCTCTCTCATTCTCTCTGTCTCAAATAAATAAATAAAATCTTTAAAAAAAAAAGTTCACGGGTGCAGGCTTCACATTGGTTTTTCAAGTACACGTATTTCAGGGCACCTGGCTGGCTCGGTCGGAGGAGGCCCACGCGACCGCGACTCTTGATCGGCGGGCGTCGTGAGTTCCAGCACCGCACTGGATGGGTGTACAGATTACATACACAAGCAGACAGGCAAAAGGAATTAGAATCGCTATGGTGATTTCGAAGAAAACAAAACAAAACTCAGGAAACAAAGTCGTCCTCTCCGGGCCCGTTTCATGCTTATGTATAGAGGCGATAGAGACCCTGTGATGTTGGCAGACAAAAGAGACAGGTCGGTGGATGGAACGCCACAGATACCCAAACAGATAGGCCCAAGCCCGACAGAAGTTTGACAAATGCGCAAAGGCCATTGGAAGGAGGAAAGACGGCCCACCTCCCCACGAAATCAGAGGGCAGGCATCAGACATCCACAGACCCAACACGCAGGCAAGCAGGCAGACAAAGAAACAAGAAAGCTGGGGCGCCTGGCTGGCTCAATCCGTGAACCGTCCGCCTGCCTTCGGCTCAGGCCCTGAGCTCAGGGTCCGGGGATCCAGCCCCACATCGGGCTCCCTGCTCGGCGGAGACTCTGCTTCTCTCTCTCTCAATCTCTCTCTCTCTCTCTCTCTCTCTCTCTCCCTCCCTCCCCCCTCCCTCCCCCCCCCCCCTCCTCTCAAATAAATAAAAGTCTTTTAAAAAGAATAATTAAAAAAAAAAAAAAAAAGGAAGAAAAGAACGTCACTCACTCCCCTTCCGGCATAGGGAGGACATCTTCGGGGGGGGGCGGGGGATGGGGGGGATGCCTCTCGGGAGAAAAGGGGGAGATTCAGCGAGTCAGCGCACCCTCCTTGCACCTGTGTGTGTGTGGGGGGGGGGTGGTTTGTGTGTTTCCTTGCCGCTGCTCGTTTTTTACAAGTGTATATAGAGTTCAAAACAGTATGCTGGTTTCCTTTATATCTAAGTCTTATCTCGGGTTTGGGTTCTGATGGGAGGAGGGAGGGCCACCTTTTCTTCCGACATGGTGGAGAAGGAGAAGAGGGATGCAGGCCTGTGCATATTCTTTTCCGTCGTGGGGTGAGCAGAGGACTCGGATTCAGCTCTTGCTGGATGGGATCTAATTTCTCTGTAAACAATCAGGCAAGATATCAGGCGAACAGAGGGCGAGCAAAGGTTAGCAGAACATGGACAAGATTGGCTATGGGTGCTGGAGTTTCCAAAGCAAGGATTTCATCAGAGGCACGTGAATGTCAAAGATTTCCAGGGACCATGTTCATGGATGACTTGGGGTATAGGTCATTTCAAAGTTACGGTGCTACCACCCGGTCACTTGAGCATACTGTCTCCAGCTCACGGCTGCAGATGCGATATGGGGCTCCTCCAGGGATGGAATTGTGCCAGAGAAAGGGAGACAGCAGCCTGTAATTGAGCCTAAGGTGTGTCTGAGAGAGTGACTCTCTAAAGTGCCTTGAGGCAGAAGGAGACCAGCTAGATTTGTCTTTGCTAGGTATTTGTGGCAATGGGGTCGGTGTGGCTGGTGGGTGTTGTCTGTTTATTTTCTAGATTCAGAGAAAGAACTCTTCAAGTGGAAGTATTTGCACAAGGGGTCTGGCAGGATGGGAGGGTGCAGGGGTCGGTCCATTTAACAAGATAACAGGAGGATCAGGCCTTTTAAGAACTAGGCAAAGAGAGGAGTTTAGCTTTGGTCATCACAGCACCTGGCACCTCAGCAGAAACAACAGAAGGTTCCCAGGATGAATTGAGTTGCAGGAGTCAGCGTGAGCAGACCCCACCACCCTCAGCCCTTATCCCTCAGCGCCCCCCCCCCCCGCCCCCCAGGCACACACACCCGGGCAGGCAGCGGCTATAGTCCACTCCGAGCTCCAGATCTGGGTCCCGCCCCCCCACCCCCACCCCCACCCCCACCCCCACCCCCACAGGGCTCCCCTGTCCTCTTCTCAGCCAGAGATGTATATGGGAGGGTGGTCCCAGAACAAATCTCCCCTCATCCACGGAAACCTTGCCAACACTTCGACCACTTTGCCTGAGCTACCAACTCATCTGTACCCGTGCGTGATTTTTTCCCTATGGACCAGGGGCCTAGTTACCAACTTAGGATGGACAGCCCCCCCCCCCCCCCCAGCCTACTGTTCCAATTCGACCAGAGGACTTCAGTTGGGGGGGGATGGGGGGGCTGGGGCTGGGGCTGGGGCGGCTGATGGGACGTTCAGGGTGATCCATTCTAATGGGCCTCATTCAATCGCTTCATTCAAATGCAGAAAGCTTTCTGTTAAAGTCAGAGCCTGGAGCTTCCCTCCATTCAATGGCTTTCCTCAACTCCCCCTAACCCTTAGGCTGCAGCTTGCAAACTTCGGAGAGAGATGAGGGAGGGAGGGAGGGAGGGAGGGAGGGAAGGGAGGGAGGGAGGGAGGGAGGGAGGGAAGGGAGGGAGGGAGGAGGGGAAGGGGAAAGAGGGTGTCTGAAGAGCTCACCTCATCTGGGGGCAAAAAGAGTCCCCTCCTTTTCCTAACCCACGAAACTCCAGTAAACCCTTTGGGAATCATGAATGTGGGGGATGATGTCTTACTATACTGCCTTCCAGGGATGGGTGTGCAGGTAGGAGGGTGTGGCATGGTGTGGCTGGCTGAGTCTGAGGAGGACCTTGAACACATGATGGTGGTATCTTAGCGGTCAGAGGCCAAACACAAGCATGGAGTGATAAGGGCTAAGGGCTAAGGGCTAAGGGAGGCCTGACAGGGACCGTTCTAACTCATCCACCGAGTTATGGGCCCAGCAAGCACACTCCTCTAAATCAACATTAACAGTTTATTGATTGTTGGGGCACCTGGGTGGCTCAGTCATTAAGCATGTGCCTTCGGCTCAGGTCATGATCCCAGGGTCCTGGGATCGAGCTCCGCATCGGGCTCCCTGCTCCGCGGGAAGCCCGCTTCTCCCTCTCCCACTCCCCCTGCTTGTGTTCCCTCTCTCGCTGTGTCTCTCTCTGTCAAATAAATAAATAAATACAATCTTAAAAAAAAAAAAAACAAAACAGTTTATTGATTATCCATCGACCTGTCCTCCCTCTCCCACCTGCTTCCCAAGGGAAATCCTCGGTCTCATTCCACGTAGTCACTGGCTGTTTTCGCACACCACCTTCCTGTCCAGTAAGAGGAGGAAGGAAGATGGACAAACAGGAACCAGCCCCACAGATGGCACCTCTGCACAGAGGGGTGAGTGTGAGTCTCATTGGGCCAACTGTGACTCTGAGCCATGATCCCAGGGTTGTTTAAAATATGGAACAGAAGGAGCACCTGGGTGGCTCAGTCAGAACAGCACATGACTCTTGATCTCAGTCAGGGTCCTGAGTTCAAGCCCTACACTGGGACTACAGATGATGAAAAATGAATGAATGAATGAATGAATGAATGAATGAATGAATGAATGAATTTTTAAAAATAAAGTATGTAATGTTTATCTCTTTAAAAAAAAAAAATGGAATGGAGGGGCGCCTGGGTGGCTGCCGGTTGAGCATCTGCCTTCAGCTCAGGTCATAATCTCAGGGTGCTGGGATCGAGCCCCACCCCTCTGGGGCTCCCTGCTCAATGGGGAGTCTTCTCCCTCTCCCTCTGCCCCTCCACCCACCCATGCGTGCAAGCTCTCTGTCTCTCTGTCTCTCTGTCTCTCTGTCTCTCTGTCTCTCTCTCTCTGTGTGTGTTTCTCTCTCTGTCTCTGTCTCTCTCTGTGTGTCTCTCTCTCTGAAATAAATAAATAAAAACAAACAATCAAACTTCAAAAAGGAAAAGGGCAGGGACATTTATGATTATTCATGGCGAAAGTTGGAGCACGTATATTCAGGAAACATATGTACCATAGATTCCCATGTTTACTTCGGGGTGGAGACCTGACATCTGAATGAGGCAAAACTGAGTCCCTGATGTCAGGAGGTTATCTGAGGACAAGGAGAAGAGGCTGTGGGCATGCTCTGAGAGCTGGTACAACCTGGATGGGGTCTTAGGCTCCTTTTCTCAGGTAAGGAATCAGGACCTCGCTTCTTCATAGGCTGCAGCCATTATCAGTTGACCTTGAGTCCAGACTTCTGCAGAGACAGCCAGTATTTGGTAGCAGGGCCTGAAAAGACACAATAGCTGACTAGGGGGAAACAGTTCCCTGAAAAACCAGCTTTAAGCTTTCTGCTAGCATCAACCTCATTAACCTTATGGGGCACGGTTTCAATCCCCACCCCCACCCCACCCCCACCCCCACCCCCACCCCCACCCCCACCCCCACCCCCACCAAGTGAGGATCATTCCTCAGTCTTAGGGAATTGGGATGATGATGGCTGTGGCTATTCTTTCATCTCCTCAGGGGAGGTAGGTTTTGGGTAAACGACAGTTTCTGTAAATCTTAGCTGTAACATGGCTATGTTCAGGGCTAAACAGAAGTTTTTAACCTACAGGTTAAAAGGGAATAAAAATAACAGGGAGTCAGACATGCTACATTTTTCCCTGTTAAAATTTCCCCTTGTCCATCCTGCATTCCATTTCTATGACACATGGGCAGAGGTCTGCCTTCTTTATTTAACTGCTTCAAGCTGAATTAGGGTGCAGTAGAGGCTTTGGAATGGAAGGATCTGAGACACTGCAGGTCGCAATTTTTGGTCCCTTGTGCTAATGGAGGGGGTCTCAGAGATAGTTCCTTATCTGAGAACTTGGTTATTTTTCTACATGGTTTGGGACTACATGACACCATTGATTTTATCCCCAAGTGTAGTCTAAGGAATAGTAACAGTAGAGTCAAACCCAATTCTCTCATTCTCTCTCAAATTGATCTGATATCGGTGGGTATCCAAGAATACAGATCAGTAAATTAGTCTGAGCCCCTCCCCTGGGGGGGGGGCGGTAGGTTGTGGTGGTGAAGGGCTTCTGGTAGCCAAGTAGCTTAGTGTTTGATTTTATTTACATGGGTTCTTTTTTATTTTTTTTTTTCTTTAAAGATTTCTATTAAGTAATCTCTACACTCAATGTGGGGCTCGAACTCACAACCCCGAGATCTAGAGTCGTATGTTCTACCAGCTGAGCCAGCCAGGTGCCCCTATTTATATGGGTTCTTATTTTCCAAAGAGGAGTTAATACAGGTGCAGCAAGGTGGAATTAAGGATCATAGACTCTGCCTCATTCAGCAAGTGATCTTGTAGTTAATAAGAGGCATTTCTATGGAAACAAAAGGAAAACATGGTTAATGGTTGGAACAAGGGATACACCTGGTGTCTAAGTCCAGAGGGCTGCCAGTGAGAAGGTCTCTAGATGTCAGGCTTGAAGCATCCTCCAATAGAGTGGGAGTGGGCAGGGGCAATCTGACTAATTTTTCTGGCGTATAGTTCAAATGTCTCATTTTGAGTGACTCATAGAGCAACAGGCACAAAGATTGTCTATATATGAGTTATTGTGGTCATTTCCCTGAAATTTATTTCAAGTTGTCCAGCTTTCATTTGCCAGACTTCAGGAAAAAGGACAGTTTTAGTTCTTAATGATTGTAAGATAAGAGAATGGGAGAATGTTCTGAAACAAATAATGCAATATATGTTAAGGGGAAAAAAAGAAGAAGAAGAAGAAGGAGGAGGAGGAGGAGGAGAAAAGGAGGAGGAGAAAAGAAGAAGGAGAAGAAAAGAAGAAGACGAAAAGAAGAAGAAGAAGAAAAGAAGAAGGAGAAGAAAAGAAGAAGAAGAAAAGAAGAAGAAGAAGAAGAAGAAGAAGAAGAAGAAGGAGAGAAGAAGAAGAAGAAAAGAAGAAGAAGAAGAAGAAGAAGAAGAAGAAGAAGAAGGAGAGAAGAAGAAGAAGAAGGAGAGAAGAAGAAGAAGAAGAAGAAGAAGAAGAAGAAGAAGAAGAAGGAGAAGAAGAAGAAGAAGGAGAAAAGAAGAAGAAGAAGAAGAAGAGGAGGAGGAGGAGGAAGAAGGAGGAGGAGGAGGAGGAGGTAGCGGGAGGGGACGAATGAAGCGGGGGGGAAATCGGAGGGGCGGACGAACCATGAGAGACGATGGACTCTGAACAACAAACTGAGGGTTCTAGAGGGGAGGGGGGTGGGAGGATGGGTTAGCCTGGTGGTGGGTATTGAGGAGGGCCCATTCTGCATGGAGCACTGGGTGTTATGCACAATGAATCATGGAATACTTCATCTAAAACTAATGATGTAATGTATGGGGATTAACCTAAGAATAAAAAAATAAATTAATTAAAAAAAAGAGAGAGAATGGGAGAATGTTGGAAACCTTAGTTTGAAGAGTCACAGTCAGATACTCAAGGAAACCAGAAGGATCCAGGATCCAGTCCAGTTTTATAGGCAAACAATAAACGTTCAAAGATAATTAATCTAACACTCACAAAAGTGTGTTATTGAAATGTAATCTTTCTCTCTAAAGTCACCTTCATTCCTGTCAAAGATAGCCAAAAGAAGATTAATTTGTTTGTAAAACAAGTCCAGTTTTAACAAACTTGGCCCAATCATCTACGTAGGGACAGCAAGAATAGCAATTGACCATATATGGGGTCTTTCTTCTCTTTTCTTTTTCCTTTCCTTCTTTTAAATCTGCTTTGATGGAGCTTTTTACAAGGAATTTTAGATTGATCCTTTAACTGCCTTTTTAAAGCCGAGAACCAAGCCAAATATTGGCCATCAGATTCGCCTGCAAGACTTGTAGATTTGCGGAGGGGTAGACGAACCAGGAGAGACGATGGACTCTGAAAAACAAACTGAGGGTTCTAGAGGGGAGGGGGGTGGGAGGATGGGTTAGCCTGGTGGTGGGTATTGAGGAGGGCGCATTCTGCATGGAGCACTGGGTGTTGTGCACAAACAATGAATCATGGAACACTACATCTAAAACTAATGATGTGATGTACGGGGATTAACATAAGAATAAAAAAAATTACAAAAAAAAAAAAGACTTGTAGATTTGGGTGAATTCCTCTCTTCTTTGAGGGCCTCCAAATTTCCTGAAGTTCCTGCATCTGCCAGGAGGTGGTACTCTTCACTCACCTGGTAAGGTTGAGGGGACCTCTCTAAGCAAGGTTATCAGGCCAACATTTCTAAGGGGCTTTACTGGCTCCATAAAGTCAATCTGACTTTCTTAAAGCAGTCTCACCATATCTGAGTCTACGCATGTGTCTCTTCGAGATGACAGTCCAGGGGCACCTGGCTGGCTCAGTCGGTAGAGAGCACGACTCTTGATCTCAGGGTTGTGAGTTCGAGCCCCACGTTCAGTGTAGAGATTATTTAAAAAATAAAATCTCGGAGGAGCGCCTGGGTGGCTCAGTCGTCAAGCGTCTGTCGGCCTTCGGCTCAGGTCATGATCCCAGGGTCTTGGGATCGAGCCCCACATCGGGCTCTCTGCTTGGCCGGGAGCCTGCTTCTCCCTCTCCCGCTCCCCCTGCTTGTGTTCCCTCTCTCGCTGTGTCTCTCTCTGTCAAATAAATAAATACAATCTTAAGAAAGAAAAAAAGAGTACACTAACAATCCAAGAAAACCTTGTCATTTTAACATAGAAAACCCAAATCTCAATCTTATACCAGTGTGCTTTTCTTCTTCTTTTTTTTATTCTTATGTTAATCCCCTACATTACATCATTAGTTTTAGATGTGGTGTTCCATGATTCATTGTTTGTGCACAACACCCAGTGCTCCATGCAGAATGGGCCCTCCTCAATACCCACCACCAGGCTAACCCATCCTCCCACCCCCCTCCCCTCTAGAACCCTCAGTTTGTTGTTCAGAGTCCATCGTCTCTCATGGTTCGTCCGCCCCTCCGATTTCCCCCGCTTCATTCGTCCCCTCCCGCTACCTTCTTCTATTTTTTTTTTCTTCTTCACATAGATTGCGTTATTTGTTTCAGAGGTACAGATCTGAGATTCAACAGTCTTGCACAATTCACAGCGCTTGCCAGAGCACCTACCCTCCCCAGTGTCTATCACCCAGTCACCCCATCCCTCCCACCCCACCCCCCACTCCAGCAACCCTCAGCTTGTTTCCTGCGATTAAGAATTCCTCCTATCCGTGAGATCATAGGATACATGTCTTTCTCTGTTTGACTTATTTCGCTCAACATAATACCCTCCAGTTCCACCAGTGTGCTTTTCAAACTGCCTTCTCCCAAGCTCAGTCAGTCCTGACCATGCATAAAATTCCTTTTCAAAAATTCTCCTTCACAAACCCCTTCCACAATTTCCTTTTTCATTCAGACTCGGTCTTAAAGTTTTCTTTCTTTAAGTACCCAGTCCCGTTTCAGTACACCATTACTTCCTTTTCCCTCAACAAAAAAAATGTTTTCTCATTTCTTGTACCTCTTTTACACGTCTCCTACCTTCCCACACACGGAGTTGTTTTTGTTATCATTTTGTAGCAGTCCCAATTCCATGTGGCAGAATTTTAATTCTTAGAAATCTCAGTCTCTGGTGAAACGTTAGTAGTAACCAATGGCGCACTCTCTATTACACCAGAATTCTTTAGATTGGCAAATGTATGAATATATTTCATAAATTTTATTTATTTGACAGAGAGAGACACAGCGAGAGAGGGAACACAAGCAGGGGAAGGGACAGAGGGAAAAGAAGGTTCCCCAATGAACAGGGAGCCCAATGCGGGGCTCGATCCCAGGACCCTGGGATCATGACCTGAGCCGAAGGCAGACGCTGAACGACTGAGCCACCCAGGCACCCAAACGTGGTTGGTTGGTTGGTTGGTTTTTATAAAGGTGATGGAGAGGTATATTTTGATAACCACAAATACAGGCTCACTGTTGTGACGGGAGCGTGGCACATTCCACTGCCCACCCAACGGCTTGTAACGCAGGGAGAACCGAATCCAAGTGCTTTTATGACAAAGAAAAGAAAGAAAAGGAAAGAAAGAAAGAAAGAAAGAAAGAAAGAAAGAAAGAAAGAAAGAAAGAAAAAGGGAAAGAAAGAAAGAAAGAAAGAAAGAAAGAAAGAAAGAAAGAAAGAAAGAAAGAAAGAAACGCAAAGTTGATTATTTGTATTATGTGTGACATTGATAGCTCCAAAACCACGTCTTTTTAAAATAAACCAACAACCTTGAATTGGCTTTAACGCCAAAGAAGTTGCACCTGCGTCCACTAAAAAGTCAATCGATTGTTTTCCCCCATCAGACTCCTTGGGGAAAGTCTGAAGCGGGCGGTCTAAGATCAGCGGAGCCCTCGGGCCCCTTCCTGCTAGTTTGGGAGGTGCTCCAATTTAAACCTCATAAGGAGGTGGCCCAAGGGCTTGGGCCCAAGGGCAAGGGCTTTTGCTCCTTGATAAGGGGGTGGGGAGGAGGAGGAGGAGGAGGAGGAGAAAGGGGAGCCCATGGCACCCGGGGGGGGGGGGGGGCGGGGGGGGCGGGGGTAGGGAAGGGCGGCTGAGACGGCGGCAGGGGAGTAGAGCACTCCAGGCACACACACCAGTGGTGCAGAAACGGGGCAGGGGAGGCGGCAAGGGAGCCATTGGTAAGGCCCAGGGCACATATACATTTACAGTTTTGGACGAACCTTTTCTTTTTTTTCGCCTCCGCCTCCGCCTCCGCCTCCGCCTCCGCCTCCGCCTCCGCCTCCGCCTCCGCCTCCGCCTCCGCCTCCGCCTCCGCCTCCGCCTCCGCCTCCGCCCCTTTCTTCATCTCCTTCTGCTTAATAGGCTTTGTCTGTGGTGGCTTTTCAGCCCTCCGGAAGCCAGTGGGTTGGGCATCGGTTCTGGTGCCTGTACTTGGGGAGGAGGAGGAGTGGATTTCAGATTTCTAGCATCGGCCTGTCTTCCTCCTCTTCTTCATTATTTTGACTGTTGGGAAGTGGGGGTAAGGTCAGGTGTGTTAAATTTTTGTCTATCTCTGGGCCGTCCCTTGGGTCCCTTACCTTGAGGCATCTTTATTGTGGAGTGACATAAGAGTCTGAATGTAGGGAATTTCATCCCAGATCATGTGAGCTTGAAAAACTGGGTTTATTCTTATCTGAGTTTTACCATGCCCGATTTTTACGAGCACCTGCCTCTAAACTCTTTAAGTAGGGGCACCTGTGTGGCTCAGGCAGTTAAGTGTCTGCCTTGCGTTCACATCATGATCCTGGGGTCCTGGGATGGAGCCCCACATCCGGCTCCCTGCTCCGCGGGGAGTCTGCTTCTCCCTCTCCCAATGCCCCCCCACCCCCAGCTCGTGTGCTCTCTCACTCGCTTTCTTTCAAAGACATAAATAGAATCTTTAATAAAAATAAAACTCGGGGCACCTGGATGGCTCAGTGGTTAAGCGTCTGCCTTTAGCTCAGGTCATGATCCGAGGGTCCTGGGATCAAGCCCCTGCATCGGGCTCCCTGCTCGGCGGGAAGCCTGCTTCTCCCTCTCCCACTCCGCCTGCTTGTGTTCCCTCTCTCGCTGTGTCTCTCTCTGTCAAATAAATAAATAAAATCTTTAAAGAATAAAATAAATAAAATAAAATAAAATAAAATAAAATAAAAATAGAACTCATTAAATAGAGCTCCTTTACAAATGGATGTTAGCAATAGCACCCGGAGGTGGAGGAAATACCTCACATGTATAACACATACGGACACATAGACACAAACAAGATGCAAACAAATTTTAGCCTTTGTTTCAGTCTTATTTGTGGAGAGGACATGAATGGAGAGGACACGAAAGACCCAATGTTCAAATCTCCCTCTTTTAGTAAAACAAATGCAACTGCGAAGCAGCATTACCGTGTACAGATCCCACCCGTCAGTTGTTTTCCATTCCCAATGGAAACAGGGTCGGTTTTATGCAAAGATAGCAAAAGCTGCAGCAACCAACCAACCAACCAACCAACCAACCAACCAACCAACCAACCAAATGAAGACCAGAGCATCTCCCTGAGTGTTGGTTCCTCCCCAAAAGTCGGGGCTTCACTGAGGGAACCAAAGAGCTTCCTAGTTTCTGATCACCCAGTCTCCTAGCAGGCTTTCTCTAATTGTGTACACAATTCAGACATGTCAAAAGAACCCCGCTTGGGCCATCTGAGACTCATGTTATCGTGAAATGTTTCCCATGCAAGTAAGCACTTGCAAGTATAGGCTCCCTATGCATTGTACATGTAGCGTGCAGGTGTTTCTTGTGAGGGTGGGCCGTTGTTTCCTCAACATTTGGTGCAGGGTTCTACAGAGTTTTGGTTTGTTTCGTTGGTTTGGTTTTCTGCACACGTGTGTGTGGGGGGGGGGTGTGGTGTGGTGTGTTGTGTGGTGTGTATCTGTGTGCACGGTATCTATCGCTGCTGCGCAGCTAGCTGATCCTCAGGGTGCATCATCCTAACACCGCAATGGCTCGAAACAGCATTTCTTTATCGATAACTTCCTGGTGCTTGCCCTGGGTGGCCCCTTGGGTTCTGCGGGTTTACGCCGGGCTCACTCAAGCAGTGGCTTTCGGCCAGAGGGTCAACTTTCACACGTCTGGCAGTCGGTGCCGCCGAGCACCGGGCTGCCTCTGTTGTCAATGCCTCTCATGCTCCAGTCAGCTAGACTGGCTTTCTTACGTGGAGGTCTCAGGACGGCATGCCAAGAAGGTCGAGAACGCCGGCAGACCACCTCTTCAGGTGTAGGCTGTGAAACCAGCCAAGTGTCACTTCTGCTCTATTCTTTGGGTCAAGACAAGTCCCAAGACCCGGTCCAAAATCAAGGGACAGAGCAATCAAGCCTACCTCTGGATAGCAGGAGCATCGAAGTCATAGGACGTGAGGGTGCACACGTGCCGGGACGTGAGGGACACACGGTTGTCGGTCTGCCACAAGGGATTCCTAAACCCTATGCCGCGATGCACATTTTTGCAAAAGTAAGCTTTACGTTTTAGCATCTAAAACATGATTTCCTTTGAATCAACCCCTAGAATTGGATTCACCAGGAAGAAGGGGAAGATGCGTTTTCCAGCCTCTTGATACAGAAGCTCTTGATTTCCAGAGGGCACTTGGAGGACCCTTCACCAGTCTCTGCTTTGTAAGGCGGGGGGAATTTTTTTTTTTTAAGATTTTATTTATTTATTTATTTGTTTGTTTGTTTGTTTGTTTATTTATTTGAGACAGAGAGAGAGAGAGAGAGAGAGAGAGAGAGAGAATGAATGAGAGAGAGCACATGAGAGGGGGGAGGGTCAGAGGGAGAAGCAGACTCCCTGCTGAGCAGGGAGCCCGATGCGGGACTCGATCCAGGGACTCCAGGATCATGACCGGAGCCGAAGGCAGCCGCTTAACCAACTGAGCCACCCAGGCGCCCAAGGCGGGGGAAATTTAATTGGCCAACCCCCCATGAAAAAGCGACCGATCACGTTCCGACGTCCGAATTAAAGGCAGGCTTCCTTTTTAAAGGCATCCATAGAGCAGCCAGCTCCGTGGCAAGGAGCCGGACTTCTGTGTGTCTGATGAGGAATCCCATTCTCGGCATAAAGGCAATCTCGGGGAGCAGTCGGAGGCAGACCAGATCTCAGATCCACCAAACCCAAGAAATCCCTTGTGATCTGAATGGCTGAATTTGTTGAGGTTTCCCTCCCGATGGCTAAGAAGATGCCTTCCTATCACAGATGACAAAACACAAACCAACAAAACCCCGATAGCTGGGCAGGGTCTTCAAGAAAGGGCCCCTTTTTCATGGAAGCCAACTCTTCCATCTCGCGCCACCCGCCATCATGGAGAGGAAGTCTCTCGGGATGAACGAATGCCTTTGCAATCTACGTTAACCGACTCTCTTTTCCGATAGGCTGACACTCTTTCCCCTCGTGGACACGTCCCGAGATCGGCAGGCTTCGGTGCATCGGTCTTCTGTGCACCAAAAGCCGTGCGAAGGCCCCTGTCGTCGAAATGTATTCGGCAGGGACGCTAGTGAAGAATTTTAAACCAGTCTAGCCCGGTTCAGTCCTTCAGTCCTTTTTTTTCTCCTTTCTTACATGACCGCTGTGTCCTAAAAGGATACAACTGAGGAAACTCCAGATGGAACAGAGGCAAAGGGAAGGGGGGCAGAGCTTCCGTGTTCCGTGACCCCTCTCCAGGAACGCCTCTGTCCCCACCATTTCAGGCGTTCAAGCAACCTGGAAGCTCCCCGAATTAGGTTAGTTCTTCTTCGAAGGGGCGGGGGTCGGGGTGGGGAAGGTTGGGGAGCGCCGAGGTTTGGAAACATTGCAGGGCAATCAAGGCTATTGCCAAATCTCGAGTCCGTGCAGAGGTACGTAAGGTACACGTAAGGCCGGGATGGGGGGCGTGGCGTGGCGTGGCGTGGCGGGGCGGGGCTTGGCGGGGCGGGGGTGGGTGGGTGCGCGCGCCTGGCGGGGAGGGTTGCGGTGTGTGTCCATGTGCGTTCAGCAGGTGTAGGGGAGGAAGAATGTTCCCTCTAACTTCCCTTTCTACTCCCTGTTGGGGGAGAACAGTGAAGAGAGCCCGGGTGAGGGCGAGGGCGACGGTGACGGCGAGGGCGACGGTGACGGCGGGTGGGGGCGAGGCGCGGACAGGAAGGGGGGAGGGGTAGTAGAGGTGTTTATTTCTTTTGGCGGTGATGGAAATGTTCTGGAAATTGCAGTGAAGGTTGTGCAGCTTTGTGAGCCACCTTAAAAAAAAAGAAAAAAAGGCCACCCAATGGCCCACTTTTAAGAGTATGCGAAATATGGCATGCGAATTGTATCTCCACTTCGAAAATCTGTGACGAAACAATGTGATGGACATAGGGAAGGAGGGAGGGACGGACGGGACCCTCACCCTCACCCTCACCCTCACCCTCACCCTCACCCTCACCCTCACCCTCACCCTGGCTCTCTTCACCGTTCGATCCATGGATCGATCGATCCATCGATCCATCGATCCATCGATCCATCCATCCATCTATACATGCCATGCATGCAGTCTGTCGGTTCATGTAGACATCAAAGGGGGGGGAGGGGAAGGGGGCCACGAGGGGAGGGGAAGGGAGGAGGGGAAGGGAGGAGGGGAAGGGGGCCAAGGGGGGAGGGGAAGGGAGAAGGGGGAAGGGGGAAGGGGGAAGGGGGAAGGGGGAGGGGAAGGGGGCCAAGGGGGGAGGGGAAGGGAGAAGGGGGAAGGGGGAGGGGAAGGGGGCCAAGGGGGGAGGGGAAGGGAGGAGGGGAAGGGGGGAGGGGAAGGGAGGAGGGGAAGGGGGGAGGGGAAGGGAGGAGGGGAAGGGAGGAGGGGAAGGGGGAAGGGGGGAGGGGAAGGGGGAAGGGGGAAGGGGGAAGGGGGCCAAGGGGGGAGGGGAAGGGGGGAGGGGGGGAAGGGGAAGGGGGAGGGGGGAGGGGGAGGGGGAGGGGGAGGGGGGGAGGGGGAGGAGGGCGTGCATGATACTGGGCATGGTTTTTATTCTGAGTGCTTTTATTTGTTCCCCAAACTAATCACCTCTGTGGAGATAAAAGATCACCCACATGAGAGCGGGAATCATTTCTTGAGGGCAAGAGAGTCTGCGGTCGGCCACCACCGCCTGGGTCTGGCAGAGACGCCAAGCAAACGCAGGCCAGGCGGAGGAGTGGAAAAGCTTTCTGGTGGCAAAAGGGGAAGGTCCGATGAGAGGTTGTTGGGGGTGGGGGAGCAGGATGGGAGCTGACTAGAAGAGGAGTGTCCTAGGTCATTTCAGGGAAAGAGAAACTTGATTTCCGTCCGTGGGTCCATCGATCTCATTCTCTCATTCTCTGGATCTAGCTCTGTGCTCCAGACGAACACATTCGAGGGCAAGACCAGGCGCGGCCAAGAGGACTAGACGGGTGGACGACTAGGCACGGTCAAGGTGGAAAGTGGGGGGCGACTGGGTGGCTCAGTCATTAAGCGTCTGCCTTCGGCTCAGGTCATGATCCCAGGGTGCCAGGGTGCCAGGGTGCCAGGGTCCCGATAATCGAGCCCCGCATCGGGCTCCCTGCTCGGCGGGAAGCCCGCTTCTCCCTCTCCCACTCCCTCTGCTTGCGTTCCCTCTCTCGCTGTGTCTCTGTCCAGTAAAATCTAAAAAACAAAAACAAAGCGACCAACAGAGAGACCTGTATCCTATGATCTCACGGATAGGAGGAATTCTTAATCAATCGTAGGAAACCAACTGAGGGTTGCTGGAGTGGGGGGTGGGGTGACTGGGTGATAGACACTGGGGAGGGTAGGTGCCCTGGCAAGCGCTGTGAATTGTGCAAGACTGTTGAATCTCAGATCTGTACCTCTGAAACAAATAACGCAATCTCTGTGAAGAA
>NW_026991769.1:95000-117500 GCF_029215605.1 Mirounga angustirostris | reverse complement strand
TTGGCGCACCTCACCACGAACCGGGCCCCACACTGCTGGGGCCCAACCCCACGTGAACCCCCCCGCCGCGGGGTCCCGTCTTGAACCTCCGTCTGTCCGGTCCGTCCCGGAAGTCACGACCCTGGGGGGAAGCGCCCCCAGGCGAGAGCGGCCCGACCCGTGCCCGGCACGCCACCGCCAGCGGCGACTCGGGACGGGAGCGGGCGGGCAGACAGCCGCTCGCGCGGCACGGGGAAGCGGGACGCGCGGGGGCGCCCCCCGAGCCCCTCGAGAGACAACGCCACGAGGAAGGGCGGCCGCCCGCGCGCTCGCACGCACGCGGGAGCCCCCACGCGCCGGACGCCGGCCAGGCCCGGCGGGACCCTCCCCCGACTCGGAGGGGGGAGGCGCAGGCCGCGGTAGGCAAAGAGCGGCGCTCGGCCCCCACCGCGGGGCCGGCAGAGTCAGACCCCTCGCAGAGAGGAAGTTCTGCCCAACACGCAACGGTAGTCACCCCGCACCGGTGGCCACTACGCGCAGAGGAGGGGCGGCGGCTGGGGGGTTCCGGTACCCCAAGGCACCCTCTCGGATCGCTAGAGAAGGCTTTCTCACCGAGGGCGCATCGCCCCCACCCAAATCGTGCCCCCCCGCCCGTCCGGGCCCCGCGGAACGGCGTTCCGAAGGCCGGACAGCCAAGGGCTCCGGGGGGCGGGCGGTGGATTCGCGCGGTAAGGAACAGGCACCACAAGGCAATCCTGAGCGCTCGCGGCCGGGACCCCGGGAGGAGACCGCCCTTCGCCACGCCACGCACGCCATGCTCGCGTCCCCGACCAACCGGGAGTTTTGCGCCTCCGGCGAGGCAACGACGAGCGGAGACAAAGCACGGCATGCCAGGCAAAAAAGGCGGCAGCCCCTCGGCTGGCCAAGCGCCAGAGCGCGGGCTCGGCCCGCCGCAACCGGCTCACACACGCCCCCACCAAGTCCAGTCCCCACAACACCACCAGCACAGCTTGCGGCGGGGGATGACGAGGCACCCGCGTCCCACGGGGGGGGGGCGGGGTGGGCCTCCCTTACCGACTCCACCACCCGCTCCTCGGACACGCCACCGACAGCGGTGGCCCGACGGAGGGGGCTCGCTGGGAACGGGAAACGACGCTACCGACTCGGCCTCAGGCACCTGAGACGACCTGGAGCGCTCCAGGGGCACCACGGAGGGCCACGCGCACAACGCGCTCAGCACGCCCAAGCGCGTGAGCAGCGCGGCGCCGGGACGGCCCTCCCCGTGGCGGGGAGGACCGCGCACCACACGAAGCCAGGGAAGGCAAGCGAGAGTGTCCGCTGCGTCGGGGGACCCCGGGCCCGCGAGCGCCGTCAGGCAGAACACGGGAAGGCGGGGTCGGGCCGGAGCCTGCACACACCCCCCCCGCACCCCCCACCTTACCGCCACGGCGGGCAGAGGCGAAGGAGCGAGGGGCCCGCGGGCAGAACGAGAAGAGCGGTCCCATTCGCCATGAACGTCCGTCCCTCGTCTGGCGCGGCTTAGGCCCGGCCCGGGAGAGCGCGAGAGCACCACATCGATCTGGCAAAACACAAGCGCCGAGAGGAGCCCGAGGAGGGGAGAAGCCGGTGAGGACAGCAACCCGAGGGGGAGCCTGTTTGGTTTTGTTTTTTTTCGGCCTCACCGGCACCCCCTCGAAAACCCCAGGGCAGGAACAGCCGGACAACCCGAGAGAGAGGAACGCCTGACACGCGGCACGGAGCCTTGCGGGACGGGAGGTTGTCACGACCACAGCCGGGTGCCCGCAGAGTGGAGGACACAGGGTAAAGGACCCACGCGCCACCTGCCCACAACCGCCCTCGGGTGCTGGAGACCGGAGGCGGCACCAACGGCCTGGGCCACCTGGAGGCACAGGAGCCGGCGCACAGGCCCACGCGGACGGCTCAGGCCAGCGACGGCAGAGCCGGGCTTGGCATCCCTGTCAAGCCCGGAGCCCCGCCACACGCCCAGAAGCCCACCTCCCTTAAGGAGAGGATCGCCCAAACATAACGTGCCAGCACCTACCTGGCGGCAAAAAGGGCTCATTTCGGGCGAGAAAATAGCCGCGCCGCCTGGCGTGGCCTAGCCACAGGTCACCGGGATCTCCTGGGACCGTGTCCCGGCCACGGGCCCCAAGCACTAATCCATCGCCCCCGTCTCCCCCCGGAGCCCCCCCCCGCCCCCCCCGCCCCCCCCCCCCCCCCCGGGCCATCTGGTCGACCCCCGGAACGTGGTGGCAGCCGGCAGCGAGTAGGGACTTGGCGGGAGGTGGAGCGGCCCGGATAGGCCCGCCCCCGGGTCCGCCTTTCGTCCCCAAATCGGGACTTTAGAAATTCTCACCAAGTTCTGTGGAGGCCCCTGCGGACGCCCTCCTCCCCGGGCCTCAGGACCGCCCCATGCCGGTCCCCGACTCCCGGCCGGGACTGAGGAAAGGGGGCGATGCCGCGGAGGCGTCCCCCCGAAGGCCGGACCTCAACGGGAACCGCAGCCGGGCCCCTGGGGCCCTCGCGGCCCGGCCCGGCCCGGCCCGACCCGGTCGGGTCCCCACCTCCGCAGCGGGCCTCGGAAAACTTGTTAAGAATATCGGGTCCGGGGCGCCTGGGTGGCTCAGTTGGTTAAGCGACTGCCTTCGGCTCGGGTCATGATCCTGGAGTCCCGGGATCGAGTCCCGCATCGGGCTCCCTGCTCGGCGGGGAGTCTGCTTCTCCCTCTGACCCTCCTCCCTCTCATGCTCTCTGTCTCTCATTCTCTCTCTCTCAAATAAATAAATAAATAAAAACCTTAAAAAAAAAAAAAAAAAAATATCGGGTCCGATGACCGGGACCCCACGCGTGCCCGCGGCGGGGCCCGTCGCGCCATCCATGGGCTTCCCCGCAAGGCTCAGGCCGGTCCCCAACCGCCCGAGCGTGACACGGAAGGCCCAACGGCCGACCGGAGCCACGGGCCGGATGGCGTCCGGGCGCCCGACGCAGCCTCTCCCATTCCCGCGGGCGGAGGAGGGGGCACCGGCGGGTGCTGGTCGACCCGTCCAGGCGGCCACCCTAGCGTGGCTCTCCGGGAGCGAGGCGGCGGCGCCACCACCAGCCCACAAACCTGGAGGCTCAATCTCCCGCGAGCGGAGGTCGCGCCGGTGGCCCGGAGACAGCGGGCCGATCTCGCTAGCGTCGCCGGCCTCCCGGTACTCCGCCTCGGGAACCGCGGCCAAATACAATCCCTTGCCGACATCGCTGACACTCCGGCGGGGACACGCTATCTAAAAGCGGCCGCCAGGTGGCACCCGACAACCGGCGCGAACAACAACGAGGCAGATCCGGATCGCGGGCCCGCGAAGGCGCACAGCCCGGCCGCCCGGCCGCCCGATCTCGTGGGGCACGGGCCTCCCACAGCGGCACACCTGCGGCGCCCGGGCTTCCGGGAGGACTTAAGACACATTTCGGCGGGCAAGGACCGTAAAACCGAGACCAAGCGAGTACTCCGACAACCACCACGGATGAACCTTCTCTCTTCTATCATTTTAAGGGGAGGAGGAGGTCTCTCTGAAGCATACGAAGAAAGCTCAGGACAGGAAGGGGGGGGGGGGATTGACACACACCCCCAGAAAGGTGCACATCAAATCCGTCTCTGCACGTACGCGATAACGTCCAAGGCCAACAAGCGGGGCGGGGCGTGCGGGGGCGGGGGGCGGGGCGCGCGGTGCGTGCGGGGGCGGGGGGCGGGGCGCGCGGTGCGTGCGGGGGCGGGGGGCGGGGCGGGGCGGTGCGTGCGGGGGCGGGGGGCGGGGCGGGGCGGTGCGTGCGGGGGCGGGGGGCGGGGCGGGGCGGTGCGTGCGGGGGCGGGGGCGGGGCGGGGGCAGGCGCGGAATGGGGAGGAAGGGAGTTAAAATAGTCCTTCACTCAAGAAATCCAGTTCCGCAGAATAGAGAGCCCAGAAATGGACCCTCAACTCTATGGTCAACTCATCTTTGACAAAGCAGGAAAGAATGTCCAATGGAACAAAGACAGTCTCTTCAACAAATGGTGTTGGGAAAATTGGATAGCCACATGCAGAAGAATGAAACTGGACCATTTCCTTACACCACACACAAAAATAGACTCCAAATGGTTGAAAGACCTCAATGTGAGACAGGAGTCCATCCAAATCCTAAAGGAGAACACAGGCAGCAACCTCTTTGACCTCAGCCAAAGCAACTTCTTCCTAGAAACATCGCCAAAGGCAAGGGAAGCAAAGGCAAAAATGAACTCTTGGGACTTCATCAAGATAAAAAGCTTTTGCAAAGCAAAGGAAACAGTCCACAAAACCAAAAGACAACCGACAGAATGGGAGAAGATATTTGCAAATGACATATCAGATAAAGGGCTCGTATCCAAAATCTATAAAGAACTCATCCAACTCAACACCCAAAGAACAAAGAATCCAATCAAGAAATGGGCAGAAGACATGAACAGACATTTTTCCAAAGAAGACATCCAAATGGCCAACAGACACATGAAAAAGTGCTCAATATCGCTCAGCATCAGGGAAATCCAAATCAAAACCTCAATGAGGGCGCCTGGGTGGCTCAGTTGGTTAAGCGACCGCCTTCGGCTCGGGTCATGATCCTGGAGTCCCAGGATCGAGTCCCGCATCGGGCTCCCTGCTCAGCGGGGAGTCTGCTTCTCCCTCTGATCCTCCTGACCCTCCCCCCTCTCATGCTCTCTTTCTGTCTCTCTCTCTCTCTCTCAAATAAATAAATAAAATCTTAAAAAAAAAAAAAAAACCTCAATGAGATACCACCTCACACCAGTCAGAATGGCTAAAAGTAACAAGTCAGGAAATGACAGATGTTGGCGGGGATGCGGAGAAAGGGGAACCCTCCTACACTGTTGGTGGGAATGCAAGCTGGTGCAGCCACTCTGGAAAACTGTATGGAGATTCCTCAAAAAGTTGAAACTAGAGCTGCCGTATGATCCAGCAATTGCACTACTGGGTATTTACCCCAAAGATACAAAAATAGGGATCCGAAGGGGTACGTGCACCCCGATGTTTATAGCAGCAATATCCACGATAGCCAAACTGTGGAAAGAGCCAAGATGTCCATCGACAGATGAATGGATAAAGAAGATGTGGTATATATATACATACAATGGAATATCATGCAACCATCAAAAGGAATGAGATCTTGCCATTGGCAACGACGTGGATGGAACTGGAGGGTATTATGTTGAGCGAAATAAGTCAAACAGAGAAAGACATGTATCCTATGATCTCACGGATAGGAGGAATTCTTAATCGCAGGAAACAAGCTGAGGGTTGCTGGAGTGGGGGGTGGGGTGGGAGGGATGGGGTGACTGGGTGATAGACACTGGGGAGGGTAGGTGCTCTGGCAAGCGCTGTGAATTGTGCAAGACTGTTGAATCTCAGATCTGTACCTCTGAAACAAATAATGCAATCTATGTTAAGAAAAAAAAAAAAAGAGGGCGCCTGGGTGGCTCAGTTGGTTAAGCGACTGCCTTCGGCTCAGGTCATGATCCCGGAGTCCCGGGATCGAGTCCCGCATCGGGCTCCCTGCTCGGCAGGAAGCCTGCTTCTCCCTCTCCCACTCCCCCTGCTTGTGTTCCCTCTCTCGCTGTGTCTCCCTCTGTCAAATAAATCAATAAAATCGTAAAAATATATATCTTTAAAGAAATCCAGTTCCGGGACATCCGTGCCGTCCAACACTAGTACGGGGTGGGCGGGGGAGGTGCTCTAGAAGAGTTAAATATTGATGATGATGATGATGATGATGGAGAAGAAGAAGAAGGAGGAGGAGGAGGAGGAGGAGGAGGAGGAGGAGGAGGAGGAGGAGGAGGAGGAGGAGGAGGGGAACTGTTCCATGCTATTAAGGGTAAAACAAAAACAAGGCGTAGAACTTCCTCTGGCTCGTAAAGGGGGAAAAAAAAAATGGTTTGGGTTTTGTTTTTTGTTTTTTCTTTCTTCCTGTTTCAACTAAGCGCATTTCAGGGCACCTGACTGGCTCCGGTCGGAGGAGGCCCACGCGACTGCGACTCTTGATCTGCAGGGGTCGTGAGTTCCAGCACCATGCTGGATGATCACTCAAAAAGCTTTCAAAAACAAACACGCAAACAACCGACACCGAGCAGCATTAACCATCAAAGATACACACCTGTGACGAATACGACGTCAGAGGAAACCACGAGCAGCAGTAGCAGAGGATAGGACACTAGAGGGCAACAGAGCCCCATCCATAGGTGCTAGGGGCACTTGAACGCTTTCTGTGTCCACTAGGGACCTCGAAAAAACTTCACTCCCCTATCCAGGGAGGAGAGGGGAGAAGCAACCTCCAGCAAGAATTCCTTTGATTATCTTAATCGCAGGAAACAAACTGAGTGTTGTTGGAGTGGGGGGTGGGGTGGGAGGGATGGGGTGACTGGGTGATGGACACTGGGGAGGGTGTGTGCTCTGGTAAGCGCTGTGAATTGTGCAAGACTGTTGAATCTCAGATCTGTACCTCTGAAACAAATAATAATGCAATCTATGTTAAGAAAAAAAAAAGAAGAAGAAGAAGAAGGAGGAGGAGGAGGAGGAGGAGGAGGAGGAGGAGGTAGCAGGAGGGGAAGAATGAAGCGGGGGGAAATCAGAGGGGTAGACGAACCATGAGAGACGATGGACTCTGAACAACAAACTGAGGGTTCTAGAGGGGAGGGGGGTGGGAGGATGGGTTAGCCTGGTGGTGGGTATTGAGGAGGGCCCATTCTGCATGGAGCAGTGGGTGTTGTGCACAAACAATGAATCATGGAACACTTCATCTAAAACTAATGATGTAATGTATGGGGATTAACATAAGAATAAAATAAAAGAAAAAAAAAAGAATTCCTTTGATTAAAGGTAACTCTTACTACATTGAACTTCACCATTTCGGGGCACCTGGGGGGTGGCTCAGTCGTTAAGCGTCCGCCTTCGGCTCAGGTGACGAGCCCAGGGCCCTGGGATCGAGCCCCACATCGGGCTCCCTGCTCCGCGGGAGGCCTGCTTCTCCCTCTCCCACTCCCCCTGCCTGTGTTCTCTCTCTCGCTGTCTCTCTCTGTCAAATAAATAAATAAAATCTTTAAAAAGTAAATAAATAAATAAATAAATAAATAAATAAAATAAACTTCACCATTTCAACATGGACCTTTAATGGTTTCCTTCCCAACCAAGCCTTTCTCCTTGCCTCCTCCTTACCCGCGTGAATCCCTGATCCCACTTCACAACATCCCCCCCCCCCCCACACACACACCAGGCTGAAAACTGTTCTCTCTAAACCATAAATCCTGAGCATCAGGAAAGTACACGAGGAAACACAGACGAGAGAGAGAGAGAGAGAGAGAGAGAGAGAGAGAGAGAGAGAGAGAGAGACCAAGCAAATAATGTGGCTCTGAAGGCTGGACATCGATCGAGTTGAGAGAAAGGACCAGACATCACAAACTCGAAAAGAAGGTTTTCCTTTAAAGCTGATCTCTTCCTGAGTTGGCTAAACTACGTTCTTTACTGGTACGGCCTCCACTCAAGAGTGCGACGATCAAAAGAAGGTTTCGCAGTAAACACTTCACGGGTGCATCTATTAAAAAAAAAAAAGAAAAGAAAAGAAAAAAAAGGGCGCCTGGGTGGCTCAGTTGGTTAAGCGACTGCCTTCGGCTCAGGTCATGATCCCGGAGTCCCGGGATCGAGTCCCGCATCGGGCTCCCTGCTCGGCAGGGAGTCTGCTTCTCCCTCTGACCCTTCCCCCCTCTCATGTGCTCTCTGTCTCTCTCATTCTCTCTGTCTCAAATAAATAAATAAAATCTTTAAAAAAAAAAGTTCACGGGTGCAGGCTTCACATTGGTTTTTCAAGTACACGTATTTCAGGGCACCTGGCTGGCTCGGTCGGAGGAGGCCCACGCGACCGCGACTCTTGATCGGCGGGCGTCGTGAGTTCCAGCACCGCACTGGATGGGTGTACAGATTACATACACAAGCAGACAGGCAAAAGGAATTAGAATCGCTATGGTGATTTCGAAGAAAACAAAACAAAACTCAGGAAACAAAGTCGTCCTCTCCGGGCCCGTTTCATGCTTATGTATAGAGGCGATAGAGACCCTGTGATGTTGGCAGACAAAAGAGACAGGTCGGTGGATGGAACGCCACAGATACCCAAACAGATAGGCCCAAGCCCGACAGAAGTTTGACAAATGCGCAAAGGCCATTGGAAGGAGGAAAGACGGCCCACCTCCCCACGAAATCAGAGGGCAGGCATCAGACATCCACAGACCCAACACGCAGGCAAGCAGGCAGACAAAGAAACAAGAAAGCTGGGGCGCCTGGCTGGCTCAATCCGTGAACCGTCCGCCTGCCTTCGGCTCAGGCCCTGAGCTCAGGGTCCGGGGATCCAGCCCCACATCGGGCTCCCTGCTCGGCGGAGACTCTGCTTCTCTCTCTCTCAATCTCTCTCTCTCTCTCTCTCTCTCTCTCTCCCTCCCTCCCCCCTCCCTCCCCCCCCCCCCTCCTCTCAAATAAATAAAAGTCTTTTAAAAAGAATAATTAAAAAAAAAAAAAAAAAGGAAGAAAAGAACGTCACTCACTCCCCTTCCGGCATAGGGAGGACATCTTCGGGGGGGGGCGGGGGATGGGGGGGATGCCTCTCGGGAGAAAAGGGGGAGATTCAGCGAGTCAGCGCACCCTCCTTGCACCTGTGTGTGTGTGGGGGGGGGGTGGTTTGTGTGTTTCCTTGCCGCTGCTCGTTTTTTACAAGTGTATATAGAGTTCAAAACAGTATGCTGGTTTCCTTTATATCTAAGTCTTATCTCGGGTTTGGGTTCTGATGGGAGGAGGGAGGGCCACCTTTTCTTCCGACATGGTGGAGAAGGAGAAGAGGGATGCAGGCCTGTGCATATTCTTTTCCGTCGTGGGGTGAGCAGAGGACTCGGATTCAGCTCTTGCTGGATGGGATCTAATTTCTCTGTAAACAATCAGGCAAGATATCAGGCGAACAGAGGGCGAGCAAAGGTTAGCAGAACATGGACAAGATTGGCTATGGGTGCTGGAGTTTCCAAAGCAAGGATTTCATCAGAGGCACGTGAATGTCAAAGATTTCCAGGGACCATGTTCATGGATGACTTGGGGTATAGGTCATTTCAAAGTTACGGTGCTACCACCCGGTCACTTGAGCATACTGTCTCCAGCTCACGGCTGCAGATGCGATATGGGGCTCCTCCAGGGATGGAATTGTGCCAGAGAAAGGGAGACAGCAGCCTGTAATTGAGCCTAAGGTGTGTCTGAGAGAGTGACTCTCTAAAGTGCCTTGAGGCAGAAGGAGACCAGCTAGATTTGTCTTTGCTAGGTATTTGTGGCAATGGGGTCGGTGTGGCTGGTGGGTGTTGTCTGTTTATTTTCTAGATTCAGAGAAAGAACTCTTCAAGTGGAAGTATTTGCACAAGGGGTCTGGCAGGATGGGAGGGTGCAGGGGTCGGTCCATTTAACAAGATAACAGGAGGATCAGGCCTTTTAAGAACTAGGCAAAGAGAGGAGTTTAGCTTTGGTCATCACAGCACCTGGCACCTCAGCAGAAACAACAGAAGGTTCCCAGGATGAATTGAGTTGCAGGAGTCAGCGTGAGCAGACCCCACCACCCTCAGCCCTTATCCCTCAGCGCCCCCCCCCCCCGCCCCCCAGGCACACACACCCGGGCAGGCAGCGGCTATAGTCCACTCCGAGCTCCAGATCTGGGTCCCGCCCCCCCACCCCCACCCCCACCCCCACCCCCACCCCCACAGGGCTCCCCTGTCCTCTTCTCAGCCAGAGATGTATATGGGAGGGTGGTCCCAGAACAAATCTCCCCTCATCCACGGAAACCTTGCCAACACTTCGACCACTTTGCCTGAGCTACCAACTCATCTGTACCCGTGCGTGATTTTTTCCCTATGGACCAGGGGCCTAGTTACCAACTTAGGATGGACAGCCCCCCCCCCCCCCCCAGCCTACTGTTCCAATTCGACCAGAGGACTTCAGTTGGGGGGGGATGGGGGGGCTGGGGCTGGGGCTGGGGCGGCTGATGGGACGTTCAGGGTGATCCATTCTAATGGGCCTCATTCAATCGCTTCATTCAAATGCAGAAAGCTTTCTGTTAAAGTCAGAGCCTGGAGCTTCCCTCCATTCAATGGCTTTCCTCAACTCCCCCTAACCCTTAGGCTGCAGCTTGCAAACTTCGGAGAGAGATGAGGGAGGGAGGGAGGGAGGGAGGGAGGGAAGGGAGGGAGGGAGGGAGGGAGGGAGGGAAGGGAGGGAGGGAGGAGGGGAAGGGGAAAGAGGGTGTCTGAAGAGCTCACCTCATCTGGGGGCAAAAAGAGTCCCCTCCTTTTCCTAACCCACGAAACTCCAGTAAACCCTTTGGGAATCATGAATGTGGGGGATGATGTCTTACTATACTGCCTTCCAGGGATGGGTGTGCAGGTAGGAGGGTGTGGCATGGTGTGGCTGGCTGAGTCTGAGGAGGACCTTGAACACATGATGGTGGTATCTTAGCGGTCAGAGGCCAAACACAAGCATGGAGTGATAAGGGCTAAGGGCTAAGGGCTAAGGGAGGCCTGACAGGGACCGTTCTAACTCATCCACCGAGTTATGGGCCCAGCAAGCACACTCCTCTAAATCAACATTAACAGTTTATTGATTGTTGGGGCACCTGGGTGGCTCAGTCATTAAGCATGTGCCTTCGGCTCAGGTCATGATCCCAGGGTCCTGGGATCGAGCTCCGCATCGGGCTCCCTGCTCCGCGGGAAGCCCGCTTCTCCCTCTCCCACTCCCCCTGCTTGTGTTCCCTCTCTCGCTGTGTCTCTCTCTGTCAAATAAATAAATAAATACAATCTTAAAAAAAAAAAAAACAAAACAGTTTATTGATTATCCATCGACCTGTCCTCCCTCTCCCACCTGCTTCCCAAGGGAAATCCTCGGTCTCATTCCACGTAGTCACTGGCTGTTTTCGCACACCACCTTCCTGTCCAGTAAGAGGAGGAAGGAAGATGGACAAACAGGAACCAGCCCCACAGATGGCACCTCTGCACAGAGGGGTGAGTGTGAGTCTCATTGGGCCAACTGTGACTCTGAGCCATGATCCCAGGGTTGTTTAAAATATGGAACAGAAGGAGCACCTGGGTGGCTCAGTCAGAACAGCACATGACTCTTGATCTCAGTCAGGGTCCTGAGTTCAAGCCCTACACTGGGACTACAGATGATGAAAAATGAATGAATGAATGAATGAATGAATGAATGAATGAATGAATGAATTTTTAAAAATAAAGTATGTAATGTTTATCTCTTTAAAAAAAAAAAATGGAATGGAGGGGCGCCTGGGTGGCTGCCGGTTGAGCATCTGCCTTCAGCTCAGGTCATAATCTCAGGGTGCTGGGATCGAGCCCCACCCCTCTGGGGCTCCCTGCTCAATGGGGAGTCTTCTCCCTCTCCCTCTGCCCCTCCACCCACCCATGCGTGCAAGCTCTCTGTCTCTCTGTCTCTCTGTCTCTCTGTCTCTCTGTCTCTCTCTCTCTGTGTGTGTTTCTCTCTCTGTCTCTGTCTCTCTCTGTGTGTCTCTCTCTCTGAAATAAATAAATAAAAACAAACAATCAAACTTCAAAAAGGAAAAGGGCAGGGACATTTATGATTATTCATGGCGAAAGTTGGAGCACGTATATTCAGGAAACATATGTACCATAGATTCCCATGTTTACTTCGGGGTGGAGACCTGACATCTGAATGAGGCAAAACTGAGTCCCTGATGTCAGGAGGTTATCTGAGGACAAGGAGAAGAGGCTGTGGGCATGCTCTGAGAGCTGGTACAACCTGGATGGGGTCTTAGGCTCCTTTTCTCAGGTAAGGAATCAGGACCTCGCTTCTTCATAGGCTGCAGCCATTATCAGTTGACCTTGAGTCCAGACTTCTGCAGAGACAGCCAGTATTTGGTAGCAGGGCCTGAAAAGACACAATAGCTGACTAGGGGGAAACAGTTCCCTGAAAAACCAGCTTTAAGCTTTCTGCTAGCATCAACCTCATTAACCTTATGGGGCACGGTTTCAATCCCCACCCCCACCCCACCCCCACCCCCACCCCCACCCCCACCCCCACCCCCACCCCCACCAAGTGAGGATCATTCCTCAGTCTTAGGGAATTGGGATGATGATGGCTGTGGCTATTCTTTCATCTCCTCAGGGGAGGTAGGTTTTGGGTAAACGACAGTTTCTGTAAATCTTAGCTGTAACATGGCTATGTTCAGGGCTAAACAGAAGTTTTTAACCTACAGGTTAAAAGGGAATAAAAATAACAGGGAGTCAGACATGCTACATTTTTCCCTGTTAAAATTTCCCCTTGTCCATCCTGCATTCCATTTCTATGACACATGGGCAGAGGTCTGCCTTCTTTATTTAACTGCTTCAAGCTGAATTAGGGTGCAGTAGAGGCTTTGGAATGGAAGGATCTGAGACACTGCAGGTCGCAATTTTTGGTCCCTTGTGCTAATGGAGGGGGTCTCAGAGATAGTTCCTTATCTGAGAACTTGGTTATTTTTCTACATGGTTTGGGACTACATGACACCATTGATTTTATCCCCAAGTGTAGTCTAAGGAATAGTAACAGTAGAGTCAAACCCAATTCTCTCATTCTCTCTCAAATTGATCTGATATCGGTGGGTATCCAAGAATACAGATCAGTAAATTAGTCTGAGCCCCTCCCCTGGGGGGGGGGCGGTAGGTTGTGGTGGTGAAGGGCTTCTGGTAGCCAAGTAGCTTAGTGTTTGATTTTATTTACATGGGTTCTTTTTTATTTTTTTTTTTCTTTAAAGATTTCTATTAAGTAATCTCTACACTCAATGTGGGGCTCGAACTCACAACCCCGAGATCTAGAGTCGTATGTTCTACCAGCTGAGCCAGCCAGGTGCCCCTATTTATATGGGTTCTTATTTTCCAAAGAGGAGTTAATACAGGTGCAGCAAGGTGGAATTAAGGATCATAGACTCTGCCTCATTCAGCAAGTGATCTTGTAGTTAATAAGAGGCATTTCTATGGAAACAAAAGGAAAACATGGTTAATGGTTGGAACAAGGGATACACCTGGTGTCTAAGTCCAGAGGGCTGCCAGTGAGAAGGTCTCTAGATGTCAGGCTTGAAGCATCCTCCAATAGAGTGGGAGTGGGCAGGGGCAATCTGACTAATTTTTCTGGCGTATAGTTCAAATGTCTCATTTTGAGTGACTCATAGAGCAACAGGCACAAAGATTGTCTATATATGAGTTATTGTGGTCATTTCCCTGAAATTTATTTCAAGTTGTCCAGCTTTCATTTGCCAGACTTCAGGAAAAAGGACAGTTTTAGTTCTTAATGATTGTAAGATAAGAGAATGGGAGAATGTTCTGAAACAAATAATGCAATATATGTTAAGGGGAAAAAAAGAAGAAGAAGAAGAAGGAGGAGGAGGAGGAGGAGAAAAGGAGGAGGAGAAAAGAAGAAGGAGAAGAAAAGAAGAAGACGAAAAGAAGAAGAAGAAGAAAAGAAGAAGGAGAAGAAAAGAAGAAGAAGAAAAGAAGAAGAAGAAGAAGAAGAAGAAGAAGAAGAAGGAGAGAAGAAGAAGAAGAAAAGAAGAAGAAGAAGAAGAAGAAGAAGAAGAAGAAGAAGGAGAGAAGAAGAAGAAGAAGGAGAGAAGAAGAAGAAGAAGAAGAAGAAGAAGAAGAAGAAGAAGAAGGAGAAGAAGAAGAAGAAGGAGAAAAGAAGAAGAAGAAGAAGAAGAGGAGGAGGAGGAGGAAGAAGGAGGAGGAGGAGGAGGAGGTAGCGGGAGGGGACGAATGAAGCGGGGGGGAAATCGGAGGGGCGGACGAACCATGAGAGACGATGGACTCTGAACAACAAACTGAGGGTTCTAGAGGGGAGGGGGGTGGGAGGATGGGTTAGCCTGGTGGTGGGTATTGAGGAGGGCCCATTCTGCATGGAGCACTGGGTGTTATGCACAATGAATCATGGAATACTTCATCTAAAACTAATGATGTAATGTATGGGGATTAACCTAAGAATAAAAAAATAAATTAATTAAAAAAAAGAGAGAGAATGGGAGAATGTTGGAAACCTTAGTTTGAAGAGTCACAGTCAGATACTCAAGGAAACCAGAAGGATCCAGGATCCAGTCCAGTTTTATAGGCAAACAATAAACGTTCAAAGATAATTAATCTAACACTCACAAAAGTGTGTTATTGAAATGTAATCTTTCTCTCTAAAGTCACCTTCATTCCTGTCAAAGATAGCCAAAAGAAGATTAATTTGTTTGTAAAACAAGTCCAGTTTTAACAAACTTGGCCCAATCATCTACGTAGGGACAGCAAGAATAGCAATTGACCATATATGGGGTCTTTCTTCTCTTTTCTTTTTCCTTTCCTTCTTTTAAATCTGCTTTGATGGAGCTTTTTACAAGGAATTTTAGATTGATCCTTTAACTGCCTTTTTAAAGCCGAGAACCAAGCCAAATATTGGCCATCAGATTCGCCTGCAAGACTTGTAGATTTGCGGAGGGGTAGACGAACCAGGAGAGACGATGGACTCTGAAAAACAAACTGAGGGTTCTAGAGGGGAGGGGGGTGGGAGGATGGGTTAGCCTGGTGGTGGGTATTGAGGAGGGCGCATTCTGCATGGAGCACTGGGTGTTGTGCACAAACAATGAATCATGGAACACTACATCTAAAACTAATGATGTGATGTACGGGGATTAACATAAGAATAAAAAAAATTACAAAAAAAAAAAAGACTTGTAGATTTGGGTGAATTCCTCTCTTCTTTGAGGGCCTCCAAATTTCCTGAAGTTCCTGCATCTGCCAGGAGGTGGTACTCTTCACTCACCTGGTAAGGTTGAGGGGACCTCTCTAAGCAAGGTTATCAGGCCAACATTTCTAAGGGGCTTTACTGGCTCCATAAAGTCAATCTGACTTTCTTAAAGCAGTCTCACCATATCTGAGTCTACGCATGTGTCTCTTCGAGATGACAGTCCAGGGGCACCTGGCTGGCTCAGTCGGTAGAGAGCACGACTCTTGATCTCAGGGTTGTGAGTTCGAGCCCCACGTTCAGTGTAGAGATTATTTAAAAAATAAAATCTCGGAGGAGCGCCTGGGTGGCTCAGTCGTCAAGCGTCTGTCGGCCTTCGGCTCAGGTCATGATCCCAGGGTCTTGGGATCGAGCCCCACATCGGGCTCTCTGCTTGGCCGGGAGCCTGCTTCTCCCTCTCCCGCTCCCCCTGCTTGTGTTCCCTCTCTCGCTGTGTCTCTCTCTGTCAAATAAATAAATACAATCTTAAGAAAGAAAAAAAGAGTACACTAACAATCCAAGAAAACCTTGTCATTTTAACATAGAAAACCCAAATCTCAATCTTATACCAGTGTGCTTTTCTTCTTCTTTTTTTTATTCTTATGTTAATCCCCTACATTACATCATTAGTTTTAGATGTGGTGTTCCATGATTCATTGTTTGTGCACAACACCCAGTGCTCCATGCAGAATGGGCCCTCCTCAATACCCACCACCAGGCTAACCCATCCTCCCACCCCCCTCCCCTCTAGAACCCTCAGTTTGTTGTTCAGAGTCCATCGTCTCTCATGGTTCGTCCGCCCCTCCGATTTCCCCCGCTTCATTCGTCCCCTCCCGCTACCTTCTTCTATTTTTTTTTTCTTCTTCACATAGATTGCGTTATTTGTTTCAGAGGTACAGATCTGAGATTCAACAGTCTTGCACAATTCACAGCGCTTGCCAGAGCACCTACCCTCCCCAGTGTCTATCACCCAGTCACCCCATCCCTCCCACCCCACCCCCCACTCCAGCAACCCTCAGCTTGTTTCCTGCGATTAAGAATTCCTCCTATCCGTGAGATCATAGGATACATGTCTTTCTCTGTTTGACTTATTTCGCTCAACATAATACCCTCCAGTTCCACCAGTGTGCTTTTCAAACTGCCTTCTCCCAAGCTCAGTCAGTCCTGACCATGCATAAAATTCCTTTTCAAAAATTCTCCTTCACAAACCCCTTCCACAATTTCCTTTTTCATTCAGACTCGGTCTTAAAGTTTTCTTTCTTTAAGTACCCAGTCCCGTTTCAGTACACCATTACTTCCTTTTCCCTCAACAAAAAAAATGTTTTCTCATTTCTTGTACCTCTTTTACACGTCTCCTACCTTCCCACACACGGAGTTGTTTTTGTTATCATTTTGTAGCAGTCCCAATTCCATGTGGCAGAATTTTAATTCTTAGAAATCTCAGTCTCTGGTGAAACGTTAGTAGTAACCAATGGCGCACTCTCTATTACACCAGAATTCTTTAGATTGGCAAATGTATGAATATATTTCATAAATTTTATTTATTTGACAGAGAGAGACACAGCGAGAGAGGGAACACAAGCAGGGGAAGGGACAGAGGGAAAAGAAGGTTCCCCAATGAACAGGGAGCCCAATGCGGGGCTCGATCCCAGGACCCTGGGATCATGACCTGAGCCGAAGGCAGACGCTGAACGACTGAGCCACCCAGGCACCCAAACGTGGTTGGTTGGTTGGTTGGTTTTTATAAAGGTGATGGAGAGGTATATTTTGATAACCACAAATACAGGCTCACTGTTGTGACGGGAGCGTGGCACATTCCACTGCCCACCCAACGGCTTGTAACGCAGGGAGAACCGAATCCAAGTGCTTTTATGACAAAGAAAAGAAAGAAAAGGAAAGAAAGAAAGAAAGAAAGAAAGAAAGAAAGAAAGAAAGAAAGAAAGAAAGAAAGAAGGGAAAGAAAGAAAGAAAGAAAGAAAGAAAGAAAGAAAGAAAGAAAGAAAGAAACGCAAAGTTGATTATTTGTATTATGTGTGACATTGATAGCTCCAAAACCACGTCTTTTTAAAATAAACCAACAACCTTGAATTGGCTTTAACGCCAAAGAAGTTGCACCTGCGTCCACTAAAAAGTCAATCGATTGTTTTCCCCCATCAGACTCCTTGGGGAAAGTCTGAAGCGGGCGGTCTAAGATCAGCGGAGCCCTCGGGCCCCTTCCTGCTAGTTTGGGAGGTGCTCCAATTTAAACCTCATAAGGAGGTGGCCCAAGGGCTTGGGCCCAAGGGCAAGGGCTTTTGCTCCTTGATAAGGGGGTGGGGAGGAGGAGGAGGAGGAGGAGGAGAAAGGGGAGCCCATGGCACCCGGGGGGGGGGGGGGGCGGGGGGGGCGGGGGTAGGGAAGGGCGGCTGAGACGGCGGCAGGGGAGTAGAGCACTCCAGGCACACACACCAGTGGTGCAGAAACGGGGCAGGGGAGGCGGCAAGGGAGCCATTGGTAAGGCCCAGGGCACATATACATTTACAGTTTTGGACGAACCTTTTCTTTTTTTTCGCCTCCGCCTCCGCCTCCGCCTCCGCCTCCGCCTCCGCCTCCGCCTCCGCCTCCGCCTCCGCCTCCGCCTCCGCCTCCGCCTCCGCCTCCGCCTCCGCCTCCGCCTCCGCCTCCGCCCTTCTTCATCTCCTTCTGCTTAATAGGCTTTGTCTGTGGTGGCTTTTCAGCCCTCCGGAAGCCAGTGGGTTGGGCATCGGTTCTGGTGCCTGTACTTGGGGAGGAGGAGGAGTGGATTTCAGATTTCTAGCATCGGCCTGTCTTCCTCCTCTTCTTCATTATTTTGACTGTTGGGAAGTGGGGGTAAGGTCAGGTGTGTTAAATTTTTGTCTATCTCTGGGCCGTCCCTTGGGTCCCTTACCTTGAGGCATCTTTATTGTGGAGTGACATAAGAGTCTGAATGTAGGGAATTTCATCCCAGATCATGTGAGCTTGAAAAACTGGGTTTATTCTTATCTGAGTTTTACCATGCCCGATTTTTACGAGCACCTGCCTCTAAACTCTTTAAGTAGGGGCACCTGTGTGGCTCAGGCAGTTAAGTGTCTGCCTTGCGTTCACATCATGATCCTGGGGTCCTGGGATGGAGCCCCACATCCGGCTCCCTGCTCCGCGGGGAGTCTGCTTCTCCCTCTCCCAATGCCCCCCCACCCCCAGCTCGTGTGCTCTCTCACTCGCTTTCTTTCAAAGACATAAATAGAATCTTTAATAAAAATAAAACTCGGGGCACCTGGATGGCTCAGTGGTTAAGCGTCTGCCTTTAGCTCAGGTCATGATCCGAGGGTCCTGGGATCAAGCCCCTGCATCGGGCTCCCTGCTCGGCGGGAAGCCTGCTTCTCCCTCTCCCACTCCGCCTGCTTGTGTTCCCTCTCTCGCTGTGTCTCTCTCTGTCAAATAAATAAATAAAATCTTTAAAGAATAAAATAAATAAAATAAAATAAAATAAAATAAAATAAAAATAGAACTCATTAAATAGAGCTCCTTTACAAATGGATGTTAGCAATAGCACCCGGAGGTGGAGGAAATACCTCACATGTATAACACATACGGACACATAGACACAAACAAGATGCAAACAAATTTTAGCCTTTGTTTCAGTCTTATTTGTGGAGAGGACATGAATGGAGAGGACACGAAAGACCCAATGTTCAAATCTCCCTCTTTTAGTAAAACAAATGCAACTGCGAAGCAGCATTACCGTGTACAGATCCCACCCGTCAGTTGTTTTCCATTCCCAATGGAAACAGGGTCGGTTTTATGCAAAGATAGCAAAAGCTGCAGCAACCAACCAACCAACCAACCAACCAACCAACCAACCAACCAACCAACCAAATGAAGACCAGAGCATCTCCCTGAGTGTTGGTTCCTCCCCAAAAGTCGGGGCTTCACTGAGGGAACCAAAGAGCTTCCTAGTTTCTGATCACCCAGTCTCCTAGCAGGCTTTCTCTAATTGTGTACACAATTCAGACATGTCAAAAGAACCCCGCTTGGGCCATCTGAGACTCGTGTTATCGTGAAATGTTTCCCATGCAAGTAAGCACTTGCAAGTATAGGCTCCCTATGCATTGTACATGTAGCGTGCAGGTGTTTCTTGTGAGGGTGGGCCGTTGTTTCCTCAACATTTGGTGCAGGGTTCTACAGAGTTTTGGTTTGTTTCGTTGGTTTGGTTTTCTGCACACGTGTGTGTGTGTGGGGGGGGTGGTGTGGTGTGTTGTGTGGTGTGTATCTGTGTGCACGGTATCTATCGCTGCTGCGCAGCTAGCTGATCCTCAGGGTGCATCATCCTAACACCGCAATGGCTCGAAACAGCATTTCTTTATCGATAACTTCCTGGTGCTTGCCCTGGGTGGCCCCTTGGGTTCTGCGGGTTTACGCCGGGCTCACTCAAGCAGTGGCTTTCGGCCAGAGGGTCAACTTTCACACGTCTGGCAGTCGGTGCCGCCGAGCACCGGGCTGCCTCTGTTGTCAATGCCTCTCATGCTCCAGTCAGCTAGACTGGCTTTCTTACGTGGAGGTCTCAGGACGGCATGCCAAGAAGGTCGAGAACGCCGGCAGACCACCTCTTCAGGTGTAGGCTGTGAAACCAGCCAAGTGTCACTTCTGCTCTATTCTTTGGGTCAAGACAAGTCCCAAGACCCGGTCCAAAATCAAGGGACAGAGCAATCAAGCCTACCTCTGGATAGCAGGAGCATCGAAGTCATAGGACGTGAGGGTGCACACGTGCCGGGACGTGAGGGACACACGGTTGTCGGTCTGCCACAAGGGATTCCTAAACCCTATGCCGCGATGCACATTTTTGCAAAAGTAAGCTTTACGTTTTAGCATCTAAAACATGATTTCCTTTGAATCAACCCCTAGAATTGGATTCACCAGGAAGAAGGGGAAGATGCGTTTTCCAGCCTCTTGATACAGAAGCTCTTGATTTCCAGAGGGCACTTGGAGGACCCTTCACCAGTCTCTGCTTTGTAAGGCGGGGGGAATTTTTTTTTTTTAAGATTTTATTTATTTATTTATTTGTTTGTTTGTTTGTTTGTTTATTTATTTGAGACAGAGAGAGAGAGAGAGAGAGAGAGAGAGAGAGAGAGAGAGAGAGAGAGAATGAATGAGAGAGAGCACATGAGAGGGGGGAGGGTCAGAGGGAGAAGCAGACTCCCTGCTGAGCAGGGAGCCCGATGCGGGACTCGATCCAGGGACTCCAGGATCATGACCGGAGCCGAAGGCAGCCGCTTAACCAACTGAGCCACCCAGGCGCCCAAGGCGGGGGAAATTTAATTGGCCAACCCCCCATGAAAAAGCGACCGATCACGTTCCGACGTCCGAATTAAAGGCAGGCTTCCTTTTTAAAGGCATCCATAGAGCAGCCAGCTCCGTGGCAAGGAGCCGGACTTCTGTGTGTCTGATGAGGAATCCCATTCTCGGCATAAAGGCAATCTCGGGGAGCAGTCGGAGGCAGACCAGATCTCAGATCCACCAAACCCAAGAAATCCCTTGTGATCTGAATGGCTGAATTTGTTGAGGTTTCCCTCCCGATGGCTAAGAAGATGCCTTCCTATCACAGATGACAAAACACAAACCAACAAAACCCCGATAGCTGGGCAGGGTCTTCAAGAAAGGGCCCCTTTTTCATGGAAGCCAACTCTTCCATCTCGCGCCACCCGCCATCATGGAGAGGAAGTCTCTCGGGATGAACGAATGCCTTTGCAATCTACGTTAACCGACTCTCTTTTCCGATAGGCTGACACTCTTTCCCCTCGTGGACACGTCCCGAGATCGGCAGGCTTCGGTGCATCGGTCTTCTGTGCACCAAAAGCCGTGCGAAGGCCCCTGTCGTCGAAATGTATTCGGCAGGGACGCTAGTGAAGAATTTTAAACCAGTCTAGCCCGGTTCAGTCCTTCAGTCCTTTTTTTTCTCCTTTCTTACATGACCGCTGTGTCCTAAAAGGATACAACTGAGGAAACTCCAGATGGAACAGAGGCAAAGGGAAGGGGGGCAGAGCTTCCGTGTTCCGTGACCCCTCTCCAGGAACGCCTCTGTCCCCACCATTTCAGGCGTTCAAGCAACCTGGAAGCTCCCCGAATTAGGTTAGTTCTTCTTCGAAGGGGCGGGGGTCGGGGTGGGGAAGGTTGGGGAGCGCCGAGGTTTGGAAACATTGCAGGGCAATCAAGGCTATTGCCAAATCTCGAGTCCGTGCAGAGGTACGTAAGGTACACGTAAGGCCGGGATGGGGGGCGGGGCGTGGCGGGGCGGGGGTGGGTGGGTGCGCGCGCCTGGCGGGGAGGGTTGCGGTGTGTGTCCATGTGCGTTCAGCAGGTGTAGGGGAGGAAGAATGTTCCCTCTAACTTCCCTTTCTACTCCCTGTTGGGGGAGAACAGTGAAGAGAGCCCGGGTGAGGGCGAGGGCGACGGTGACGGCGAGGGCGACGGTGACGGCGGGTGGGGGCGAGGCGCGGACAGGAAGGGGGGAGGGGTAGTAGAGGTGTTTATTTCTTTTGGCGGTGATGGAAATGTTCTGGAAATTGCAGTGAAGGTTGTGCAGCTTTGTGAGCCACCTTAAAAAAAAAGAAAAAAAGGCCACCCAATGGCCCACTTTTAAGAGTATGCGAAATATGGCATGCGAATTGTATCTCCACTTCGAAAATCTGTGACGAAACAATGTGATGGACATAGGGAAGGAGGGAGGGACGGACGGGACCCTCACCCTCACCCTCACCCTCACCCTGGCTCTCTTCACCGTTCGATCCATGGATCGATCGATCCATCGATCCATCGATCCATCGATCCATCCATCCATCTATACATGCCATGCATGCAGTCTGTCGGTTCCTGTAGACATCAAAGGGGGGGGAGGGGAAGGGGGCCACGAGGGGAGGGGAAGGGAGGAGGGGAAGGGAGGAGGGGAAGGGGGCCAAGGGGGGAGGGGAAGGGAGGAGGGGAAGGGAGAAGGGGGAAGGGGGAGGGGAAGGGGGCCAAGGGGGGAGGGGAAGGGAGGAGGGGAAGGGGGGAGGGGAAGGGAGGAGGGGAAGGGGGGAGGGGAAGGGGGGAGGGGAAGGGGGGAGGGGAAGGGGGAAGGGGGGAGGGGAAGGGGGGAGGGGAAGGGGGGAGGGGAAGGGGGGAGGGGAAGGGGGAAGGGGGGAGGGGAAGGGGGAAGGGGGAGGGGAAGGGGGGAAGGGGGAGGGGAAGGGGGGAGGGGGGAGGGGAAGGGGGAAGGGGGGAGGGGAAGGGGGGAGGGGAAGGGGGAAGGGGGGAGGGGAAGGGGGCCAAGGGGGGAGGGGAAGGGGGGAGGGGGGGAAGGGGAAGGGGGAGGGGGGAGGGGGGGAGGGGGAGGAGGGCGTGCATGATACTGGGCATGGTTTTTATTCTGAGTGCTTTTATTTGTTCCCCAAACTAATCACCTCTGTGGAGATAAAAGATCACCCACATGAGAGCGGGAATCATTTCTTGAGGGCAAGAGAGTCTGCGGTCGGCCACCACCGCCTGGGTCTGGCAGAGACGCCAAGCAAACGCAGGCCAGGCGGAGGAGTGGAAAAGCTTTCTGGTGGCAAAAGGGGAAGGTCCGATGAGAGGTTGTTGGGGGTGGGGGAGCAGGATGGGAGCTGACTAGAAGAGGAGTGTCCTAGGTCATT
>NW_026991769.1:60000-82500 GCF_029215605.1 Mirounga angustirostris | reverse complement strand
CCCACCGCCCAAGGCCTCCAAGCACAAGGACGGTCCCGTGGCACCCAAGGACGCCGACCTGGCCCCCACGGCGGGCCCTTGGCAACCTCGCGGGGCTCGGGCCCCGAAACACCACCAACACCACCGCAGTCACGGCCGGCCCCCCAGAACACTCTCCCGCACGCGCAACGACGCCACCCCCGCCACCCGGCTAGAGGCCGGACCCCGCGCGGACCTTCTCCTCCTCCTCACGACGGGACCGAGAGCACTTCGCCTGGGGACGACCACCCCCCAAAAAAGCCATAGCGGCCCGGGGAGGGGACGACACCCAAACAAGCGGCGAGGCCGGTTTCGGTCCCGAGAGAGCGGATCGAGGACACAAACGCGCCTTCAGGCATCCGGTCGAGGCAAGGGCAGCGGGAGTCCGTCGGCGGCGGCGGGGAGGGGGGGAAAGCACAGCGGGCGAGGGCCGGGAGCGCGTGCGGGGGCGAGCCGGTTCGGGGAAGGGCGCGCCAACGAAGACGCAAGCCGGGCCACCAGGTAAACGTGCACGGGATCCCACCGCCACCAGCACGAGAGCGGTCCCGCGACGCCCAGGACGCCAGCCGGCCTCAGCACCCTTGGCGCACCTCACCACGAACCGGGCCCCACACTGCTGGGGCCCAACCCCACGTGAACCCCCCCGCCGCGGGGTCCCGTCTTGAACCTCCGTCTGTCCGGTCCGTCCCGGAAGTCACGACCCTGGGGGGAAGCGCCCCCAGGCGAGAGCGGCCCGACCCGTGCCCGGCACGCCACCGCCAGCGGCGACTCGGGACGGGAGCGGGCGGGCAGACAGCCGCTCGCGCGGCACGGGGAAGCGGGACGCGCGGGGGCGCCCCCCGAGCCCCTCGAGAGACAACGCCACGAGGAAGGGCGGCCGCCCGCGCGCTCGCACGCACGCGGGAGCCCCCACGCGCCGGACGCCGGCCAGGCCCGGCGGGACCCTCCCCCGACTCGGAGGGGGGAGGCGCAGGCCGCGGTAGGCAAAGAGCGGCGCTCGGCCCCCACCGCGGGGCCGGCAGAGTCAGACCCCTCGCAGAGAGGAAGTTCTGCCCAACACGCAACGGTAGTCACCCCGCACCGGTGGCCACTACGCGCAGAGGAGGGGCGGCGGCTGGGGGGTTCCGGTACCCCAAGGCACCCTCTCGGATCGCTAGAGAAGGCTTTCTCACCGAGGGCGCATCGCCCCCACCCAAATCGTGCCCCCCCGCCCGTCCGGGCCCCGCGGAACGGCGTTCCGAAGGCCTGACAGCCAAGGGCTCCGGGGGGCGGGCGGTGGATTCGCGCGGTAAGGAACAGGCACCACAAGGCAATCCTGAGCGCTCGCGGCCGGGACCCCGGGAGGAGACCGCCCTTCGCCACGCCACGCACGCCATGCTCGCGTCCCCGACCAACCGGGAGTTTTGCGCCTCCGGCGAGGCAACGACGAGCGGAGACAAAGCACGGCATGCCAGGCAAAAAAGGCGGCAGCCCCTCGGCTGGCCAAGCGCCAGAGCGCGGGCTCGGCCCGCCGCAACCGGCTCACACACGCCCCCACCAAGTCCAGTCCCCACAACACCACCAGCACAGCTTGCGGCGGGGGATGACGAGGCACCCGCGTCCCACGGGGGGGGGGCGGGGTGGGCCTCCCTTACCGACTCCACCACCCGCTCCTCGGACACGCCACCGACAGCGGTGGCCCGACGGAGGGGGCTCGCTGGGAACGGGAAACGACGCTACCGACTCGGCCTCAGGCACCTGAGACGACCTGGAGCGCTCCAGGGGCACCACGGAGGGCCACGCGCACAACGCGCTCAGCACGCCCAAGCGCGTGAGCAGCGCGGCGCCGGGACGGCCCTCCCCGTGGCGGGGAGGACCGCGCACCACACGAAGCCAGGGAAGGCAAGCGAGAGTGTCCGCTGCGTCGGGGGACCCCGGGCCCGCGAGCGCCGTCAGGCAGAACACGGGAAGGCGGGGTCGGGCCGGAGCCTGCACACACCCCCCCCGCACCCCCCACCTTACCGCCACGGCGGGCAGAGGCGAAGGAGCGAGGGGCCCGCGGGCAGAACGAGAAGAGCGGTCCCATTCGCCATGAACGTCCGTCCCTCGTCTGGCGCGGCTTAGGCCCGGCCCGGGAGAGCGCGAGAGCACCACATCGATCTGGCAAAACACAAGCGCCGAGAGGAGCCCGAGGAGGGGAGAAGCCGGTGAGGACAGCAACCCGAGGGGGAGCCTGTTTGGTTTTGTTTTTTTTCGGCCTCACCGGCACCCCCTCGAAAACCCCAGGGCAGGAACAGCCGGACAACCCGAGAGAGAGGAACGCCTGACACGCGGCACGGAGCCTTGCGGGACGGGAGGTTGTCACGACCACAGCCGGGTGCCCGCAGAGTGGAGGACACAGGGTAAAGGACCCACGCGCCACCTGCCCACAACCGCCCTCGGGTGCTGGAGACCGGAGGCGGCACCAACGGCCTGGGCCACCTGGAGGCACAGGAGCCGGCGCACAGGCCCACGCGGACGGCTCAGGCCAGCGACGGCAGAGCCGGGCTTGGCATCCCTGTCAAGCCCGGAGCCCCGCCACACGCCCAGAAGCCCACCTCCCTTAAGGAGAGGATCGCCCAAACATAACGTGCCAGCACCTACCTGGCGGCAAAAAGGGCTCATTTCGGGCGAGAAAATAGCCGCGCCGCCTGGCGTGGCCTAGCCACAGGTCACCGGGATCTCCTGGGACCGTGTCCCGGCCACGGGCCCCAAGCACTAATCCATCGCCCCCGTCTCCCCCCGGAGCCCCCCCCCGCCCCCCCCGCCCCCCCCCCCCCCCCCCGGGCCATCTGGTCGACCCCCGGAACGTGGTGGCAGCCGGCAGCGAGTAGGGACTTGGCGGGAGGTGGAGCGGCCCGGATAGGCCCGCCCCCGGGTCCGCCTTTCGTCCCCAAATCGGGACTTTAGAAATTCTCACCAAGTTCTGTGGAGGCCCCTGCGGACGCCCTCCTCCCCGGGCCTCAGGACCGCCCCATGCCGGTCCCCGACTCCCGGCCGGGACTGAGGAAAGGGGGCGATGCCGCGGAGGCGTCCCCCCGAAGGCCGGACCTCAACGGGAACCGCAGCCGGGCCCCTGGGGCCCTCGCGGCCCGGCCCGGCCCGGCCCGACCCGGTCGGGTCCCCACCTCCGCAGCGGGCCTCGGAAAACTTGTTAAGAATATCGGGTCCGGGGCGCCTGGGTGGCTCAGTTGGTTAAGCGACTGCCTTCGGCTCGGGTCATGATCCTGGAGTCCCGGGATCGAGTCCCGCATCGGGCTCCCTGCTCGGCGGGGAGTCTGCTTCTCCCTCTGACCCTCCTCCCTCTCATGCTCTCTGTCTCTCATTCTCTCTCTCTCAAATAAATAAATAAATAAAAACCTTAAAAAAAAAAAAAAAAAAATATCGGGTCCGATGACCGGGACCCCACGCGTGCCCGCGGCGGGGCCCGTCGCGCCATCCATGGGCTTCCCCGCAAGGCTCAGGCCGGTCCCCAACCGCCCGAGCGTGACACGGAAGGCCCAACGGCCGACCGGAGCCACGGGCCGGATGGCGTCCGGGCGCCCGACGCAGCCTCTCCCATTCCCGCGGGCGGAGGAGGGGGCACCGGCGGGTGCTGGTCGACCCGTCCAGGCGGCCACCCTAGCGTGGCTCTCCGGGAGCGAGGCGGCGGCGCCACCACCAGCCCACAAACCTGGAGGCTCAATCTCCCGCGAGCGGAGGTCGCGCCGGTGGCCCGGAGACAGCGGGCCGATCTCGCTAGCGTCGCCGGCCTCCCGGTACTCCGCCTCGGGAACCGCGGCCAAATACAATCCCTTGCCGACATCGCTGACACTCCGGCGGGGACACGCTATCTAAAAGCGGCCGCCAGGTGGCACCCGACAACCGGCGCGAACAACAACGAGGCAGATCCGGATCGCGGGCCCGCGAAGGCGCACAGCCCGGCCGCCCGGCCGCCCGATCTCGTGGGGCACGGGCCTCCCACAGCGGCACACCTGCGGCGCCCGGGCTTCCGGGAGGACTTAAGACACATTTCGGCGGGCAAGGACCGTAAAACCGAGACCAAGCGAGTACTCCGACAACCACCACGGATGAACCTTCTCTCTTCTATCATTTTAAGGGGAGGAGGAGGTCTCTCTGAAGCATACGAAGAAAGCTCAGGACAGGAAGGGGGGGGGGGGATTGACACACACCCCCAGAAAGGTGCACATCAAATCCGTCTCTGCACGTACGCGATAACGTCCAAGGCCAACAAGCGGGGCGGGGCGTGCGGGGGCGGGGGGCGGGGCGCGCGGTGCGTGCGGGGGCGGGGGGCGGGGCGCGCGGTGCGTGCGGGGGCGGGGGGCGGGGCGGGGCGGTGCGTGCGGGGGCGGGGGGCGGGGCGGGGCGGTGCGTGCGGGGGCGGGGGGCGGGGCGGGGCGGTGCGTGCGGGGGCGGGGGCGGGGCGGGGGCAGGCGCGGAATGGGGAGGAAGGGAGTTAAAATAGTCCTTCACTCAAGAAATCCAGTTCCGCAGAATAGAGAGCCCAGAAATGGACCCTCAACTCTATGGTCAACTCATCTTTGACAAAGCAGGAAAGAATGTCCAATGGAACAAAGACAGTCTCTTCAACAAATGGTGTTGGGAAAATTGGATAGCCACATGCAGAAGAATGAAACTGGACCATTTCCTTACACCACACACAAAAATAGACTCCAAATGGTTGAAAGACCTCAATGTGAGACAGGAGTCCATCCAAATCCTAAAGGAGAACACAGGCAGCAACCTCTTTGACCTCAGCCAAAGCAACTTCTTCCTAGAAACATCGCCAAAGGCAAGGGAAGCAAAGGCAAAAATGAACTCTTGGGACTTCATCAAGATAAAAAGCTTTTGCAAAGCAAAGGAAACAGTCCACAAAACCAAAAGACAACCGACAGAATGGGAGAAGATATTTGCAAATGACATATCAGATAAAGGGCTCGTATCCAAAATCTATAAAGAACTCATCCAACTCAACACCCAAAGAACAAAGAATCCAATCAAGAAATGGGCAGAAGACATGAACAGACATTTTTCCAAAGAAGACATCCAAATGGCCAACAGACACATGAAAAAGTGCTCAATATCGCTCAGCATCAGGGAAATCCAAATCAAAACCTCAATGAGGGCGCCTGGGTGGCTCAGTTGGTTAAGCGACCGCCTTCGGCTCGGGTCATGATCCTGGAGTCCCAGGATCGAGTCCCGCATCGGGCTCCCTGCTCAGCGGGGAGTCTGCTTCTCCCTCTGATCCTCCTGACCCTCCCCCCTCTCATGCTCTCTTTCTGTCTCTCTCTCTCTCTCTCAAATAAATAAATAAAATCTTAAAAAAAAAAAAAAAACCTCAATGAGATACCACCTCACACCAGTCAGAATGGCTAAAAGTAACAAGTCAGGAAATGACAGATGTTGGCGGGGATGCGGAGAAAGGGGAACCCTCCTACACTGTTGGTGGGAATGCAAGCTGGTGCAGCCACTCTGGAAAACTGTATGGAGATTCCTCAAAAAGTTGAAACTAGAGCTGCCGTATGATCCAGCAATTGCACTACTGGGTATTTACCCCAAAGATACAAAAATAGGGATCCGAAGGGGTACGTGCACCCCGATGTTTATAGCAGCAATATCCACGATAGCCAAACTGTGGAAAGAGCCAAGATGTCCATCGACAGATGAATGGATAAAGAAGATGTGGTATATATATACATACAATGGAATATCATGCAACCATCAAAAGGAATGAGATCTTGCCATTGGCAACGACGTGGATGGAACTGGAGGGTATTATGTTGAGCGAAATAAGTCAAACAGAGAAAGACATGTATCCTATGATCTCACGGATAGGAGGAATTCTTAATCGCAGGAAACAAGCTGAGGGTTGCTGGAGTGGGGGGTGGGGTGGGAGGGATGGGGTGACTGGGTGATAGACACTGGGGAGGGTAGGTGCTCTGGCAAGCGCTGTGAATTGTGCAAGACTGTTGAATCTCAGATCTGTACCTCTGAAACAAATAATGCAATCTATGTTAAGAAAAAAAAAAAAAGAGGGCGCCTGGGTGGCTCAGTTGGTTAAGCGACTGCCTTCGGCTCAGGTCATGATCCCGGAGTCCCGGGATCGAGTCCCGCATCGGGCTCCCTGCTCGGCAGGAAGCCTGCTTCTCCCTCTCCCACTCCCCCTGCTTGTGTTCCCTCTCTCGCTGTGTCTCCCTCTGTCAAATAAATCAATAAAATCGTAAAAATATATATCTTTAAAGAAATCCAGTTCCGGGACATCCGTGCCGTCCAACACTAGTACGGGGTGGGCGGGGGAGGTGCTCTAGAAGAGTTAAATATTGATGATGATGATGATGATGATGGAGAAGAAGAAGAAGGAGGAGGAGGAGGAGGAGGAGGAGGAGGAGGAGGAGGAGGAGGAGGAGGAGGAGGAGGAGGGGAACTGTTCCATGCTATTAAGGGTAAAACAAAAACAAGGCGTAGAACTTCCTCTGGCTCGTAAAGGGGGAAAAAAAAAATGGTTTGGGTTTTGTTTTTTGTTTTTTCTTTCTTCCTGTTTCAACTAAGCGCATTTCAGGGCACCTGACTGGCTCCGGTCGGAGGAGGCCCACGCGACTGCGACTCTTGATCTGCAGGGGTCGTGAGTTCCAGCACCATGCTGGATGATCACTCAAAAAGCTTTCAAAAACAAACACGCAAACAACCGACACCGAGCAGCATTAACCATCAAAGATACACACCTGTGACGAATACGACGTCAGAGGAAACCACGAGCAGCAGTAGCAGAGGATAGGACACTAGAGGGCAACAGAGCCCCATCCATAGGTGCTAGGGGCACTTGAACGCTTTCTGTGTCCACTAGGGACCTCGAAAAAACTTCACTCCCCTATCCAGGGAGGAGAGGGGAGAAGCAACCTCCAGCAAGAATTCCTTTGATTATCTTAATCGCAGGAAACAAACTGAGTGTTGTTGGAGTGGGGGGTGGGGTGGGAGGGATGGGGTGACTGGGTGATGGACACTGGGGAGGGTGTGTGCTCTGGTAAGCGCTGTGAATTGTGCAAGACTGTTGAATCTCAGATCTGTACCTCTGAAACAAATAATAATGCAATCTATGTTAAGAAAAAAAAAAGAAGAAGAAGAAGAAGGAGGAGGAGGAGGAGGAGGAGGAGGAGGAGGAGGTAGCAGGAGGGGAAGAATGAAGCGGGGGGAAATCAGAGGGGTAGACGAACCATGAGAGACGATGGACTCTGAACAACAAACTGAGGGTTCTAGAGGGGAGGGGGGTGGGAGGATGGGTTAGCCTGGTGGTGGGTATTGAGGAGGGCCCATTCTGCATGGAGCAGTGGGTGTTGTGCACAAACAATGAATCATGGAACACTTCATCTAAAACTAATGATGTAATGTATGGGGATTAACATAAGAATAAAATAAAAGAAAAAAAAAAGAATTCCTTTGATTAAAGGTAACTCTTACTACATTGAACTTCACCATTTCGGGGCACCTGGGGGGTGGCTCAGTCGTTAAGCGTCCGCCTTCGGCTCAGGTGACGAGCCCAGGGCCCTGGGATCGAGCCCCACATCGGGCTCCCTGCTCCGCGGGAGGCCTGCTTCTCCCTCTCCCACTCCCCCTGCCTGTGTTCTCTCTCTCGCTGTCTCTCTCTGTCAAATAAATAAATAAAATCTTTAAAAAGTAAATAAATAAATAAATAAATAAATAAATAAAATAAACTTCACCATTTCAACATGGACCTTTAATGGTTTCCTTCCCAACCAAGCCTTTCTCCTTGCCTCCTCCTTACCCGCGTGAATCCCTGATCCCACTTCACAACATCCCCCCCCCCCCCACACACACACCAGGCTGAAAACTGTTCTCTCTAAACCATAAATCCTGAGCATCAGGAAAGTACACGAGGAAACACAGACGAGAGAGAGAGAGAGAGAGAGAGAGAGAGAGAGAGAGAGAGAGAGAGACCAAGCAAATAATGTGGCTCTGAAGGCTGGACATCGATCGAGTTGAGAGAAAGGACCAGACATCACAAACTCGAAAAGAAGGTTTTCCTTTAAAGCTGATCTCTTCCTGAGTTGGCTAAACTACGTTCTTTACTGGTACGGCCTCCACTCAAGAGTGCGACGATCAAAAGAAGGTTTCGCAGTAAACACTTCACGGGTGCATCTATTAAAAAAAAAAAAGAAAAGAAAAGAAAAAAAAGGGCGCCTGGGTGGCTCAGTTGGTTAAGCGACTGCCTTCGGCTCAGGTCATGATCCCGGAGTCCCGGGATCGAGTCCCGCATCGGGCTCCCTGCTCGGCAGGGAGTCTGCTTCTCCCTCTGACCCTTCCCCCCTCTCATGTGCTCTCTGTCTCTCTCATTCTCTCTGTCTCAAATAAATAAATAAAATCTTTAAAAAAAAAAGTTCACGGGTGCAGGCTTCACATTGGTTTTTCAAGTACACGTATTTCAGGGCACCTGGCTGGCTCGGTCGGAGGAGGCCCACGCGACCGCGACTCTTGATCGGCGGGCGTCGTGAGTTCCAGCACCGCACTGGATGGGTGTACAGATTACATACACAAGCAGACAGGCAAAAGGAATTAGAATCGCTATGGTGATTTCGAAGAAAACAAAACAAAACTCAGGAAACAAAGTCGTCCTCTCCGGGCCCGTTTCATGCTTATGTATAGAGGCGATAGAGACCCTGTGATGTTGGCAGACAAAAGAGACAGGTCGGTGGATGGAACGCCACAGATACCCAAACAGATAGGCCCAAGCCCGACAGAAGTTTGACAAATGCGCAAAGGCCATTGGAAGGAGGAAAGACGGCCCACCTCCCCACGAAATCAGAGGGCAGGCATCAGACATCCACAGACCCAACACGCAGGCAAGCAGGCAGACAAAGAAACAAGAAAGCTGGGGCGCCTGGCTGGCTCAATCCGTGAACCGTCCGCCTGCCTTCGGCTCAGGCCCTGAGCTCAGGGTCCGGGGATCCAGCCCCACATCGGGCTCCCTGCTCGGCGGAGACTCTGCTTCTCTCTCTCTCAATCTCTCTCTCTCTCTCTCTCTCTCTCTCTCCCTCCCTCCCCCCTCCCTCCCCCCCCCCCCTCCTCTCAAATAAATAAAAGTCTTTTAAAAAGAATAATTAAAAAAAAAAAAAAAAAGGAAGAAAAGAACGTCACTCACTCCCCTTCCGGCATAGGGAGGACATCTTCGGGGGGGGGCGGGGGATGGGGGGGATGCCTCTCGGGAGAAAAGGGGGAGATTCAGCGAGTCAGCGCACCCTCCTTGCACCTGTGTGTGTGTGGGGGGGGGGTGGTTTGTGTGTTTCCTTGCCGCTGCTCGTTTTTTACAAGTGTATATAGAGTTCAAAACAGTATGCTGGTTTCCTTTATATCTAAGTCTTATCTCGGGTTTGGGTTCTGATGGGAGGAGGGAGGGCCACCTTTTCTTCCGACATGGTGGAGAAGGAGAAGAGGGATGCAGGCCTGTGCATATTCTTTTCCGTCGTGGGGTGAGCAGAGGACTCGGATTCAGCTCTTGCTGGATGGGATCTAATTTCTCTGTAAACAATCAGGCAAGATATCAGGCGAACAGAGGGCGAGCAAAGGTTAGCAGAACATGGACAAGATTGGCTATGGGTGCTGGAGTTTCCAAAGCAAGGATTTCATCAGAGGCACGTGAATGTCAAAGATTTCCAGGGACCATGTTCATGGATGACTTGGGGTATAGGTCATTTCAAAGTTACGGTGCTACCACCCGGTCACTTGAGCATACTGTCTCCAGCTCACGGCTGCAGATGCGATATGGGGCTCCTCCAGGGATGGAATTGTGCCAGAGAAAGGGAGACAGCAGCCTGTAATTGAGCCTAAGGTGTGTCTGAGAGAGTGACTCTCTAAAGTGCCTTGAGGCAGAAGGAGACCAGCTAGATTTGTCTTTGCTAGGTATTTGTGGCAATGGGGTCGGTGTGGCTGGTGGGTGTTGTCTGTTTATTTTCTAGATTCAGAGAAAGAACTCTTCAAGTGGAAGTATTTGCACAAGGGGTCTGGCAGGATGGGAGGGTGCAGGGGTCGGTCCATTTAACAAGATAACAGGAGGATCAGGCCTTTTAAGAACTAGGCAAAGAGAGGAGTTTAGCTTTGGTCATCACAGCACCTGGCACCTCAGCAGAAACAACAGAAGGTTCCCAGGATGAATTGAGTTGCAGGAGTCAGCGTGAGCAGACCCCACCACCCTCAGCCCTTATCCCTCAGCGCCCCCCCCCCCCGCCCCCCAGGCACACACACCCGGGCAGGCAGCGGCTATAGTCCACTCCGAGCTCCAGATCTGGGTCCCGCCCCCCCACCCCCACCCCCACCCCCACCCCCACCCCCACAGGGCTCCCCTGTCCTCTTCTCAGCCAGAGATGTATATGGGAGGGTGGTCCCAGAACAAATCTCCCCTCATCCACGGAAACCTTGCCAACACTTCGACCACTTTGCCTGAGCTACCAACTCATCTGTACCCGTGCGTGATTTTTTCCCTATGGACCAGGGGCCTAGTTACCAACTTAGGATGGACAGCCCCCCCCCCCCCCCCAGCCTACTGTTCCAATTCGACCAGAGGACTTCAGTTGGGGGGGGATGGGGGGGCTGGGGCTGGGGCTGGGGCGGCTGATGGGACGTTCAGGGTGATCCATTCTAATGGGCCTCATTCAATCGCTTCATTCAAATGCAGAAAGCTTTCTGTTAAAGTCAGAGCCTGGAGCTTCCCTCCATTCAATGGCTTTCCTCAACTCCCCCTAACCCTTAGGCTGCAGCTTGCAAACTTCGGAGAGAGATGAGGGAGGGAGGGAGGGAGGGAGGGAGGGAAGGGAGGGAGGGAGGGAGGGAGGGAGGGAAGGGAGGGAGGGAGGAGGGGAAGGGGAAAGAGGGTGTCTGAAGAGCTCACCTCATCTGGGGGCAAAAAGAGTCCCCTCCTTTTCCTAACCCACGAAACTCCAGTAAACCCTTTGGGAATCATGAATGTGGGGGATGATGTCTTACTATACTGCCTTCCAGGGATGGGTGTGCAGGTAGGAGGGTGTGGCATGGTGTGGCTGGCTGAGTCTGAGGAGGACCTTGAACACATGATGGTGGTATCTTAGCGGTCAGAGGCCAAACACAAGCATGGAGTGATAAGGGCTAAGGGCTAAGGGCTAAGGGAGGCCTGACAGGGACCGTTCTAACTCATCCACCGAGTTATGGGCCCAGCAAGCACACTCCTCTAAATCAACATTAACAGTTTATTGATTGTTGGGGCACCTGGGTGGCTCAGTCATTAAGCATGTGCCTTCGGCTCAGGTCATGATCCCAGGGTCCTGGGATCGAGCTCCGCATCGGGCTCCCTGCTCCGCGGGAAGCCCGCTTCTCCCTCTCCCACTCCCCCTGCTTGTGTTCCCTCTCTCGCTGTGTCTCTCTCTGTCAAATAAATAAATAAATACAATCTTAAAAAAAAAAAAAACAAAACAGTTTATTGATTATCCATCGACCTGTCCTCCCTCTCCCACCTGCTTCCCAAGGGAAATCCTCGGTCTCATTCCACGTAGTCACTGGCTGTTTTCGCACACCACCTTCCTGTCCAGTAAGAGGAGGAAGGAAGATGGACAAACAGGAACCAGCCCCACAGATGGCACCTCTGCACAGAGGGGTGAGTGTGAGTCTCATTGGGCCAACTGTGACTCTGAGCCATGATCCCAGGGTTGTTTAAAATATGGAACAGAAGGAGCACCTGGGTGGCTCAGTCAGAACAGCACATGACTCTTGATCTCAGTCAGGGTCCTGAGTTCAAGCCCTACACTGGGACTACAGATGATGAAAAATGAATGAATGAATGAATGAATGAATGAATGAATGAATGAATGAATTTTTAAAAATAAAGTATGTAATGTTTATCTCTTTAAAAAAAAAAAATGGAATGGAGGGGCGCCTGGGTGGCTGCCGGTTGAGCATCTGCCTTCAGCTCAGGTCATAATCTCAGGGTGCTGGGATCGAGCCCCACCCCTCTGGGGCTCCCTGCTCAATGGGGAGTCTTCTCCCTCTCCCTCTGCCCCTCCACCCACCCATGCGTGCAAGCTCTCTGTCTCTCTGTCTCTCTGTCTCTCTGTCTCTCTGTCTCTCTCTCTCTGTGTGTGTTTCTCTCTCTGTCTCTGTCTCTCTCTGTGTGTCTCTCTCTCTGAAATAAATAAATAAAAACAAACAATCAAACTTCAAAAAGGAAAAGGGCAGGGACATTTATGATTATTCATGGCGAAAGTTGGAGCACGTATATTCAGGAAACATATGTACCATAGATTCCCATGTTTACTTCGGGGTGGAGACCTGACATCTGAATGAGGCAAAACTGAGTCCCTGATGTCAGGAGGTTATCTGAGGACAAGGAGAAGAGGCTGTGGGCATGCTCTGAGAGCTGGTACAACCTGGATGGGGTCTTAGGCTCCTTTTCTCAGGTAAGGAATCAGGACCTCGCTTCTTCATAGGCTGCAGCCATTATCAGTTGACCTTGAGTCCAGACTTCTGCAGAGACAGCCAGTATTTGGTAGCAGGGCCTGAAAAGACACAATAGCTGACTAGGGGGAAACAGTTCCCTGAAAAACCAGCTTTAAGCTTTCTGCTAGCATCAACCTCATTAACCTTATGGGGCACGGTTTCAATCCCCACCCCCACCCCACCCCCACCCCCACCCCCACCCCCACCCCCACCCCCACCCCCACCAAGTGAGGATCATTCCTCAGTCTTAGGGAATTGGGATGATGATGGCTGTGGCTATTCTTTCATCTCCTCAGGGGAGGTAGGTTTTGGGTAAACGACAGTTTCTGTAAATCTTAGCTGTAACATGGCTATGTTCAGGGCTAAACAGAAGTTTTTAACCTACAGGTTAAAAGGGAATAAAAATAACAGGGAGTCAGACATGCTACATTTTTCCCTGTTAAAATTTCCCCTTGTCCATCCTGCATTCCATTTCTATGACACATGGGCAGAGGTCTGCCTTCTTTATTTAACTGCTTCAAGCTGAATTAGGGTGCAGTAGAGGCTTTGGAATGGAAGGATCTGAGACACTGCAGGTCGCAATTTTTGGTCCCTTGTGCTAATGGAGGGGGTCTCAGAGATAGTTCCTTATCTGAGAACTTGGTTATTTTTCTACATGGTTTGGGACTACATGACACCATTGATTTTATCCCCAAGTGTAGTCTAAGGAATAGTAACAGTAGAGTCAAACCCAATTCTCTCATTCTCTCTCAAATTGATCTGATATCGGTGGGTATCCAAGAATACAGATCAGTAAATTAGTCTGAGCCCCTCCCCTGGGGGGGGGGCGGTAGGTTGTGGTGGTGAAGGGCTTCTGGTAGCCAAGTAGCTTAGTGTTTGATTTTATTTACATGGGTTCTTTTTTATTTTTTTTTTTCTTTAAAGATTTCTATTAAGTAATCTCTACACTCAATGTGGGGCTCGAACTCACAACCCCGAGATCTAGAGTCGTATGTTCTACCAGCTGAGCCAGCCAGGTGCCCCTATTTATATGGGTTCTTATTTTCCAAAGAGGAGTTAATACAGGTGCAGCAAGGTGGAATTAAGGATCATAGACTCTGCCTCATTCAGCAAGTGATCTTGTAGTTAATAAGAGGCATTTCTATGGAAACAAAAGGAAAACATGGTTAATGGTTGGAACAAGGGATACACCTGGTGTCTAAGTCCAGAGGGCTGCCAGTGAGAAGGTCTCTAGATGTCAGGCTTGAAGCATCCTCCAATAGAGTGGGAGTGGGCAGGGGCAATCTGACTAATTTTTCTGGCGTATAGTTCAAATGTCTCATTTTGAGTGACTCATAGAGCAACAGGCACAAAGATTGTCTATATATGAGTTATTGTGGTCATTTCCCTGAAATTTATTTCAAGTTGTCCAGCTTTCATTTGCCAGACTTCAGGAAAAAGGACAGTTTTAGTTCTTAATGATTGTAAGATAAGAGAATGGGAGAATGTTCTGAAACAAATAATGCAATATATGTTAAGGGGAAAAAAAGAAGAAGAAGAAGAAGGAGGAGGAGGAGGAGGAGAAAAGGAGGAGGAGAAAAGAAGAAGGAGAAGAAAAGAAGAAGACGAAAAGAAGAAGAAGAAGAAAAGAAGAAGGAGAAGAAAAGAAGAAGAAGAAAAGAAGAAGAAGAAGAAGAAGAAGAAGAAGAAGAAGGAGAGAAGAAGAAGAAGAAAAGAAGAAGAAGAAGAAGAAGAAGAAGAAGAAGAAGAAGGAGAGAAGAAGAAGAAGAAGGAGAGAAGAAGAAGAAGAAGAAGAAGAAGAAGAAGAAGAAGAAGAAGGAGAAGAAGAAGAAGAAGGAGAAAAGAAGAAGAAGAAGAAGAAGAGGAGGAGGAGGAGGAAGAAGGAGGAGGAGGAGGAGGAGGTAGCGGGAGGGGACGAATGAAGCGGGGGGGAAATCGGAGGGGCGGACGAACCATGAGAGACGATGGACTCTGAACAACAAACTGAGGGTTCTAGAGGGGAGGGGGGTGGGAGGATGGGTTAGCCTGGTGGTGGGTATTGAGGAGGGCCCATTCTGCATGGAGCACTGGGTGTTATGCACAATGAATCATGGAATACTTCATCTAAAACTAATGATGTAATGTATGGGGATTAACCTAAGAATAAAAAAATAAATTAATTAAAAAAAAGAGAGAGAATGGGAGAATGTTGGAAACCTTAGTTTGAAGAGTCACAGTCAGATACTCAAGGAAACCAGAAGGATCCAGGATCCAGTCCAGTTTTATAGGCAAACAATAAACGTTCAAAGATAATTAATCTAACACTCACAAAAGTGTGTTATTGAAATGTAATCTTTCTCTCTAAAGTCACCTTCATTCCTGTCAAAGATAGCCAAAAGAAGATTAATTTGTTTGTAAAACAAGTCCAGTTTTAACAAACTTGGCCCAATCATCTACGTAGGGACAGCAAGAATAGCAATTGACCATATATGGGGTCTTTCTTCTCTTTTCTTTTTCCTTTCCTTCTTTTAAATCTGCTTTGATGGAGCTTTTTACAAGGAATTTTAGATTGATCCTTTAACTGCCTTTTTAAAGCCGAGAACCAAGCCAAATATTGGCCATCAGATTCGCCTGCAAGACTTGTAGATTTGCGGAGGGGTAGACGAACCAGGAGAGACGATGGACTCTGAAAAACAAACTGAGGGTTCTAGAGGGGAGGGGGGTGGGAGGATGGGTTAGCCTGGTGGTGGGTATTGAGGAGGGCGCATTCTGCATGGAGCACTGGGTGTTGTGCACAAACAATGAATCATGGAACACTACATCTAAAACTAATGATGTGATGTACGGGGATTAACATAAGAATAAAAAAAATTACAAAAAAAAAAAAGACTTGTAGATTTGGGTGAATTCCTCTCTTCTTTGAGGGCCTCCAAATTTCCTGAAGTTCCTGCATCTGCCAGGAGGTGGTACTCTTCACTCACCTGGTAAGGTTGAGGGGACCTCTCTAAGCAAGGTTATCAGGCCAACATTTCTAAGGGGCTTTACTGGCTCCATAAAGTCAATCTGACTTTCTTAAAGCAGTCTCACCATATCTGAGTCTACGCATGTGTCTCTTCGAGATGACAGTCCAGGGGCACCTGGCTGGCTCAGTCGGTAGAGAGCACGACTCTTGATCTCAGGGTTGTGAGTTCGAGCCCCACGTTCAGTGTAGAGATTATTTAAAAAATAAAATCTCGGAGGAGCGCCTGGGTGGCTCAGTCGTCAAGCGTCTGTCGGCCTTCGGCTCAGGTCATGATCCCAGGGTCTTGGGATCGAGCCCCACATCGGGCTCTCTGCTTGGCCGGGAGCCTGCTTCTCCCTCTCCCGCTCCCCCTGCTTGTGTTCCCTCTCTCGCTGTGTCTCTCTCTGTCAAATAAATAAATACAATCTTAAGAAAGAAAAAAAGAGTACACTAACAATCCAAGAAAACCTTGTCATTTTAACATAGAAAACCCAAATCTCAATCTTATACCAGTGTGCTTTTCTTCTTCTTTTTTTTATTCTTATGTTAATCCCCTACATTACATCATTAGTTTTAGATGTGGTGTTCCATGATTCATTGTTTGTGCACAACACCCAGTGCTCCATGCAGAATGGGCCCTCCTCAATACCCACCACCAGGCTAACCCATCCTCCCACCCCCCTCCCCTCTAGAACCCTCAGTTTGTTGTTCAGAGTCCATCGTCTCTCATGGTTCGTCCGCCCCTCCGATTTCCCCCGCTTCATTCGTCCCCTCCCGCTACCTTCTTCTATTTTTTTTTTCTTCTTCACATAGATTGCGTTATTTGTTTCAGAGGTACAGATCTGAGATTCAACAGTCTTGCACAATTCACAGCGCTTGCCAGAGCACCTACCCTCCCCAGTGTCTATCACCCAGTCACCCCATCCCTCCCACCCCACCCCCCACTCCAGCAACCCTCAGCTTGTTTCCTGCGATTAAGAATTCCTCCTATCCGTGAGATCATAGGATACATGTCTTTCTCTGTTTGACTTATTTCGCTCAACATAATACCCTCCAGTTCCACCAGTGTGCTTTTCAAACTGCCTTCTCCCAAGCTCAGTCAGTCCTGACCATGCATAAAATTCCTTTTCAAAAATTCTCCTTCACAAACCCCTTCCACAATTTCCTTTTTCATTCAGACTCGGTCTTAAAGTTTTCTTTCTTTAAGTACCCAGTCCCGTTTCAGTACACCATTACTTCCTTTTCCCTCAACAAAAAAAATGTTTTCTCATTTCTTGTACCTCTTTTACACGTCTCCTACCTTCCCACACACGGAGTTGTTTTTGTTATCATTTTGTAGCAGTCCCAATTCCATGTGGCAGAATTTTAATTCTTAGAAATCTCAGTCTCTGGTGAAACGTTAGTAGTAACCAATGGCGCACTCTCTATTACACCAGAATTCTTTAGATTGGCAAATGTATGAATATATTTCATAAATTTTATTTATTTGACAGAGAGAGACACAGCGAGAGAGGGAACACAAGCAGGGGAAGGGACAGAGGGAAAAGAAGGTTCCCCAATGAACAGGGAGCCCAATGCGGGGCTCGATCCCAGGACCCTGGGATCATGACCTGAGCCGAAGGCAGACGCTGAACGACTGAGCCACCCAGGCACCCAAACGTGGTTGGTTGGTTGGTTGGTTTTTATAAAGGTGATGGAGAGGTATATTTTGATAACCACAAATACAGGCTCACTGTTGTGACGGGAGCGTGGCACATTCCACTGCCCACCCAACGGCTTGTAACGCAGGGAGAACCGAATCCAAGTGCTTTTATGACAAAGAAAAGAAAGAAAAGGAAAGAAAGAAAGAAAGAAAGAAAGAAAGAAAGAAAGAAAGAAAGAAAGAAAGAAAGAAAGAAAAAGGGAAAGAAAGAAAGAAAGAAAGAAAGAAAGAAAGAAAGAAAGAAAGAAACGCAAAGTTGATTATTTGTATTATGTGTGACATTGATAGCTCCAAAACCACGTCTTTTTAAAATAAACCAACAACCTTGAATTGGCTTTAACGCCAAAGAAGTTGCACCTGCGTCCACTAAAAAGTCAATCGATTGTTTTCCCCCATCAGACTCCTTGGGGAAAGTCTGAAGCGGGCGGTCTAAGATCAGCGGAGCCCTCGGGCCCCTTCCTGCTAGTTTGGGAGGTGCTCCAATTTAAACCTCATAAGGAGGTGGCCCAAGGGCTTGGGCCCAAGGGCAAGGGCTTTTGCTCCTTGATAAGGGGGTGGGGAGGAGGAGGAGGAGGAGGAGGAGAAAGGGGAGCCCATGGCACCCGGGGGGGGGGGGGGGCGGGGGGGGCGGGGGTAGGGAAGGGCGGCTGAGACGGCGGCAGGGGAGTAGAGCACTCCAGGCACACACACCAGTGGTGCAGAAACGGGGCAGGGGAGGCGGCAAGGGAGCCATTGGTAAGGCCCAGGGCACATATACATTTACAGTTTTGGACGAACCTTTTCTTTTTTTCTCGCCTCCGCCTCCGCCTCCGCCTCCGCCTCCGCCTCCGCCTCCGCCTCCGCCTCCGCCTCCGCCTCCGCCTCCGCCTCCGCCTCCGCCTCCGCCTCCGCCTCCGCCTCCGCCCCTTTCTTCATCTCCTTCTGCTTAATAGGCTTTGTCTGTGGTGGCTTTTCAGCCCTCCGGAAGCCAGTGGGTTGGGCATCGGTTCTGGTGCCTGTACTTGGGGAGGAGGAGGAGTGGATTTCAGATTTCTAGCATCGGCCTGTCTTCCTCCTCTTCTTCATTATTTTGACTGTTGGGAAGTGGGGGTAAGGTCAGGTGTGTTAAATTTTTGTCTATCTCTGGGCCGTCCCTTGGGTCCCTTACCTTGAGGCATCTTTATTGTGGAGTGACATAAGAGTCTGAATGTAGGGAATTTCATCCCAGATCATGTGAGCTTGAAAAACTGGGTTTATTCTTATCTGAGTTTTACCATGCCCGATTTTTACGAGCACCTGCCTCTAAACTCTTTAAGTAGGGGCACCTGTGTGGCTCAGGCAGTTAAGTGTCTGCCTTGCGTTCACATCATGATCCTGGGGTCCTGGGATGGAGCCCCACATCCGGCTCCCTGCTCCGCGGGGAGTCTGCTTCTCCCTCTCCCAATGCCCCCCCACCCCCAGCTCGTGTGCTCTCTCACTCGCTTTCTTTCAAAGACATAAATAGAATCTTTAATAAAAATAAAACTCGGGGCACCTGGATGGCTCAGTGGTTAAGCGTCTGCCTTTAGCTCAGGTCATGATCCGAGGGTCCTGGGATCAAGCCCCTGCATCGGGCTCCCTGCTCGGCGGGAAGCCTGCTTCTCCCTCTCCCACTCCGCCTGCTTGTGTTCCCTCTCTCGCTGTGTCTCTCTCTGTCAAATAAATAAATAAAATCTTTAAAGAATAAAATAAATAAAATAAAATAAAATAAAATAAAATAAAAATAGAACTCATTAAATAGAGCTCCTTTACAAATGGATGTTAGCAATAGCACCCGGAGGTGGAGGAAATACCTCACATGTATAACACATACGGACACATAGACACAAACAAGATGCAAACAAATTTTAGCCTTTGTTTCAGTCTTATTTGTGGAGAGGACATGAATGGAGAGGACACGAAAGACCCAATGTTCAAATCTCCCTCTTTTAGTAAAACAAATGCAACTGCGAAGCAGCATTACCGTGTACAGATCCCACCCGTCAGTTGTTTTCCATTCCCAATGGAAACAGGGTCGGTTTTATGCAAAGATAGCAAAAGCTGCAGCAACCAACCAACCAACCAACCAACCAACCAACCAACCAACCAACCAACCAAATGAAGACCAGAGCATCTCCCTGAGTGTTGGTTCCTCCCCAAAAGTCGGGGCTTCACTGAGGGAACCAAAGAGCTTCCTAGTTTCTGATCACCCAGTCTCCTAGCAGGCTTTCTCTAATTGTGTACACAATTCAGACATGTCAAAAGAACCCCGCTTGGGCCATCTGAGACTCGTGTTATCGTGAAATGTTTCCCATGCAAGTAAGCACTTGCAAGTATAGGCTCCCTATGCATTGTACATGTAGCGTGCAGGTGTTTCTTGTGAGGGTGGGCCGTTGTTTCCTCAACATTTGGTGCAGGGTTCTACAGAGTTTTGGTTTGTTTCGTTGGTTTGGTTTTCTGCACACGTGTGTGTGTGTGGGGGGGGTGGTGTGGTGTGTTGTGTGGTGTGTATCTGTGTGCACGGTATCTATCGCTGCTGCGCAGCTAGCTGATCCTCAGGGTGCATCATCCTAACACCGCAATGGCTCGAAACAGCATTTCTTTATCGATAACTTCCTGGTGCTTGCCCTGGGTGGCCCCTTGGGTTCTGCGGGTTTACGCCGGGCTCACTCAAGCAGTGGCTTTCGGCCAGAGGGTCAACTTTCACACGTCTGGCAGTCGGTGCCGCCGAGCACCGGGCTGCCTCTGTTGTCAATGCCTCTCATGCTCCAGTCAGCTAGACTGGCTTTCTTACGTGGAGGTCTCAGGACGGCATGCCAAGAAGGTCGAGAACGCCGGCAGACCACCTCTTCAGGTGTAGGCTGTGAAACCAGCCAAGTGTCACTTCTGCTCTATTCTTTGGGTCAAGACAAGTCCCAAGACCCGGTCCAAAATCAAGGGACAGAGCAATCAAGCCTACCTCTGGATAGCAGGAGCATCGAAGTCATAGGACGTGAGGGTGCACACGTGCCGGGACGTGAGGGACACACGGTTGTCGGTCTGCCACAAGGGATTCCTAAACCCTATGCCGCGATGCACATTTTTGCAAAAGTAAGCTTTACGTTTTAGCATCTAAAACATGATTTCCTTTGAATCAACCCCTAGAATTGGATTCACCAGGAAGAAGGGGAAGATGCGTTTTCCAGCCTCTTGATACAGAAGCTCTTGATTTCCAGAGGGCACTTGGAGGACCCTTCACCAGTCTCTGCTTTGTAAGGCGGGGGGAATTTTTTTTTTTTAAGATTTTATTTATTTATTTATTTGTTTGTTTGTTTGTTTGTTTATTTATTTGAGACAGAGAGAGAGAGAGAGAGAGAGAGAGAGAGAGAGAGAGAGAGAGAGAGAATGAATGAGAGAGAGCACATGAGAGGGGGGAGGGTCAGAGGGAGAAGCAGACTCCCTGCTGAGCAGGGAGCCCGATGCGGGACTCGATCCAGGGACTCCAGGATCATGACCGGAGCCGAAGGCAGCCGCTTAACCAACTGAGCCACCCAGGCGCCCAAGGCGGGGGAAATTTAATTGGCCAACCCCCCATGAAAAAGCGACCGATCACGTTCCGACGTCCGAATTAAAGGCAGGCTTCCTTTTTAAAGGCATCCATAGAGCAGCCAGCTCCGTGGCAAGGAGCCGGACTTCTGTGTGTCTGATGAGGAATCCCATTCTCGGCATAAAGGCAATCTCGGGGAGCAGTCGGAGGCAGACCAGATCTCAGATCCACCAAACCCAAGAAATCCCTTGTGATCTGAATGGCTGAATTTGTTGAGGTTTCCCTCCCGATGGCTAAGAAGATGCCTTCCTATCACAGATGACAAAACACAAACCAACAAAACCCCGATAGCTGGGCAGGGTCTTCAAGAAAGGGCCCCTTTTTCATGGAAGCCAACTCTTCCATCTCGCGCCACCCGCCATCATGGAGAGGAAGTCTCTCGGGATGAACGAATGCCTTTGCAATCTACGTTAACCGACTCTCTTTTCCGATAGGCTGACACTCTTTCCCCTCGTGGACACGTCCCGAGATCGGCAGGCTTCGGTGCATCGGTCTTCTGTGCACCAAAAGCCGTGCGAAGGCCCCTGTCGTCGAAATGTATTCGGCAGGGACGCTAGTGAAGAATTTTAAACCAGTCTAGCCCGGTTCAGTCCTTCAGTCCTTTTTTTTCTCCTTTCTTACATGACCGCTGTGTCCTAAAAGGATACAACTGAGGAAACTCCAGATGGAACAGAGGCAAAGGGAAGGGGGGCAGAGCTTCCGTGTTCCGTGACCCCTCTCCAGGAACGCCTCTGTCCCCACCATTTCAGGCGTTCAAGCAACCTGGAAGCTCCCCGAATTAGGTTAGTTCTTCTTCGAAGGGGCGGGGGTCGGGGTGGGGAAGGTTGGGGAGCGCCGAGGTTTGGAAACATTGCAGGGCAATCAAGGCTATTGCCAAATCTCGAGTCCGTGCAGAGGTACGTAAGGTACACGTAAGGCCGGGATGGGGGGCGGGGCGTGGCGGGGCGGGGGTGGGTGGGTGCGCGCGCCTGGCGGGGAGGGTTGCGGTGTGTGTCCATGTGCGTTCAGCAGGTGTAGGGGAGGAAGAATGTTCCCTCTAACTTCCCTTTCTACTCCCTGTTGGGGGAGAACAGTGAAGAGAGCCCGGGTGAGGGCGAGGGCGACGGTGACGGCGAGGGCGACGGTGACGGCGGGTGGGGGCGAGGCGCGGACAGGAAGGGGGGAGGGGTAGTAGAGGTGTTTATTTCTTTTGGCGGTGATGGAAATGTTCTGGAAATTGCAGTGAAGGTTGTGCAGCTTTGTGAGCCACCTTAAAAAAAAAGAAAAAAAGGCCACCCAATGGCCCACTTTTAAGAGTATGCGAAATATGGCATGCGAATTGTATCTCCACTTCGAAAATCTGTGACGAAACAATGTGATGGACATAGGGAAGGAGGGAGGGACGGACGGGACCCTCACCCTCACCCTCACCCTCACCCTGGCTCTCTTCACCGTTCGATCCATGGATCGATCGATCCATCGATCCATCGATCCATCGATCCATCCATCCATCTATACATGCCATGCATGCAGTCTGTCGGTTCCTGTAGACATCAAAGGGGGGGGAGGGGAAGGGGGCCACGAGGGGAGGGGAAGGGAGGAGGGGAAGGGAGGAGGGGAAGGGGGCCAAGGGGGGAGGGGAAGGGAGGAGGGGAAGGGAGAAGGGGGAAGGGGGAGGGGAAGGGGGCCAAGGGGGGAGGGGAAGGGAGGAGGGGAAGGGGGGAGGGGAAGGGAGGAGGGGAAGGG
>NW_026991769.1:50000-52500 GCF_029215605.1 Mirounga angustirostris | reverse complement strand
GCGCGGCGGTCGCCCCCGACCGCCGGCCCCCGCCCCGACCCAACCCCGCGACACGCCAACCCGCCTCTCCCCCCACGCACAACCGGGCGCGCTCCGCCGCACGGAGCGACGGACGACACGGCGCCCTCCCACGACGCCCCGCCGAGCCCCGACCCACCCACCGCGGGCTCGGGGCACGCAGCGCGGCGCGGCCACAACCCGGGGGGAAGCGCGCAGCGGCGGGCGGCGCCACGGCGTCCCGCGGGCCGCCGCCGGGGCACGCATCCCCGGGGCGCGGCCCCGCGCGCGACTCGGCCTCGGCGCGAGCCGCCCCGACAGGGCGTAAGGCCGGGATCGCCGGCGGGGAGGGGAGGGGCGGGGCGGGTGCGGACCCCGGACGCGCGGCGGCGGCGGGAGCCCAGGGAATGGGGCGGGCCCGGCTGGGACAACCGCGGTCGCCGCTGGGGGCACAGCAGCGAGACCGGCGGCGTTCCAGATCCGGGCCCCTTCCCCACCCCGACGGACCCACGACCGGCGCGGCACGGGACGGGACCGCGACCCCCCCCCCACGCACAGCCCGGGCGACCCCAAGACCGCGTGCGGCGCGAGGGAGCTCCCCCAGAGGGACCGCGGCGGCCACGGCCCTCAGCGCGAGCTCTCTCCTCTCTCCCATTCTCGCGGGCGGCGCCACACACCCCCCCGCCCCGGCGCCGGCCCCCTTCCTCCCCCGACACACACCCAACACACACCTCCTCCCCCACGTCCCGCACACGCGCCACCGCCGGGCGGACCCGGCGGGGCGGGGGCGGGGGCGGGGACGGGGCAGGGGTGATGCCAGGCAGGAGGCGGGGACCAGGCAACGAGGCGGAGGAGGGGCCACCGTGTCTGCACTTAGGGGGACGGAGGGCCCGGCGGCCGAGCCGACCCCTCCCCACCTGAGGACCGAGCCCACAGGCGGGCAGGGCAGGCACCAGCAGAACGGGCCCTGCGAGGGAAACCCCCAGCCGCGCCAACCCCCAAGGGCGAGAGACCCCAGGGGCAGCGATTGATCGTCAAGCGACGCTCAGACAGGCGTAGCCCCGGGAGGAACCCGGGGCCGCAAGTGCGTTCGAAGTGTCGATGATCAATGTGTCCTGCAATTCACATTAATTCTCGCAGCTAGCTGCGTTCTTCATCGACGCACGAGCCGAGTGATCCACCGCTAAGAGTCGTACGAGTTTGGATTGTTAAGGGGGGGGTCAACGCCCAGAGGGGAGGCCCCCCCCCCCTGGCACGGCACATTCCCCAGAGGGTGCCTCCGGCCGGGCCAGTCAAGACAGACAAGACCACACTCCGAGAAGGTCGGAAAGGTTGGACAACAGGGCGTCCGGCCACCGCCCCCCAAGCGAGGGGCGAGCCCGGACAACCCCACAGGCGCCCAGGGGGTTCCCACCTGGCCCCCCCCACACACACCGAGGACGCGAGGCAACACACGCGCCCGCCACAGCCCAACGGCCGCTGGGTAGCCCCCTCCCAGCAGCCACAAGGACCGTGGCGCAGCGCGCGGCAACCCCGGCCCCAGGGCGGGGTGGGCAGCGGGGTCTGGGGGAGAAGGGACTCCTCCTCCCCACGGGCCCAACCGCCCCGACCCAAGGCGGACGGGCGACCCCCAAAGGGTCTTTAAACCTCCGCGCCGGGACGCGCTAGGTACCTGGACAGGGGGTGGGGGACAGGCGAGGCAGGGGAGGGGACGATGCCCCAGGCCACCGCCTCGACACCAAAACCCCGGCCGCAGCCAACCGCCACAGGGCACAAACCCCGACGCTGCCGGCCCGTGACGGGGGAAGGCCCGCCGGGTGCCGCCACCGGCCCCCCCGCCACCACCCGGCGACACCACCCCACCCACCCACAAGCCACCGGGGCGGACCGGACCCCCTTCTTGCTTTCCAAGACACCCCCCCAGACCACCTACCCCCCCCCCGCCGTCCCTCCCCGCACCCGCGACCCAGGCCCCCTTCTCGCCACGGAGGGCAAGGGGGCTGCGGCGGGCAGCGGGGCACGAGCGGGCAAGGGCGCGCGAGGGTGGGGCAACGGAGGCCGGGAAGGAGAGGAGCCGGACCCGGGCCCGAGGCCTGGGGCAGGGCCGGGGAGGAGAGACGCGGAGTGGGTGGGCGGAAGTCCGAGCGGACATCCGACGGACCAAGAGAGAACCGTCCAGGGCGGGCGGCGGGACACGGCAGACGACGGCGGGCGCGCCCCGTGAGAGCCAAGGCTCCGAGGCCCCCCGGGGAGGGGCGGACCCGACCCCGGAAAGGCGCCACGGGGGGGGACCCGCCGGCGCACCGCAACGTCCCGAGACGCGGCGAGGGCACCGTGCGGGCGGCGGCGCGGCGACCGGGGACGACCGGCGCCGAAGGCGATGGCAGGGGGCACGCGCCCCCCCCACCAACCCCTCTACCCGCCCTCCGCGGGGAAGGCGGGGCGCGGGAGGGCGGGGACAGAGGACAAGGCGCGCCGAGGGGCGGCGGGGGACGCGGCGGCA